>NW_028248445.1:0-41586 GCF_964263255.1 Lissotriton vulgaris
CAGCATCAACCTTCGTGGGACAGCTCGCACCTCCATCCTGGTCGCCTACAACGCCTCCTGGTCCGTGAGACTGCAGAGCCTAGCGTCACCCACTCACCTAGTCGAGGTGACGGCCATCCGGTGCCTTCCTGGTACCCTCTGACTACTGGCTAGTAGTACAAACTTGGTCCCCTCTGCTTTCAGGTATCAACGATCACTGATCCAGGCTTGGATCTCTACGAACTATTCATCACTGGTCGCCGGCCAGCAACTCCTTTTCTTCCGGCTCCTGGCTCGTCAGCGAAGACCCCCGACGCCTGTAAGACTTGTGCAGCCGCAGCCCTCGTGGCTAGGTAACTTCGGCATTTCGGTGCCTGCATAGCCTCCTTACTTAAGGGTCCTGAGTCCCTCGCTTCCGACTTGCCTGATCCGGTCCGCCCGAGACCACTAGAACTCTCCGTGCCCTCGGGCATTTGTTTTAATTGTGCACTTGAAGTATTTTCCTAAGAGTTTTGTTCTGTGCTTAGTACCCTGTCCTCATAAAGAGTACAGGGCTGTTGTGATTCTAATAAATACACTGTTTATTTTCATAACACTTGTGTGGTGTCCTTTCACTTGGTGTTCAAGGGGTATGTGATGGTATAACAGCTGGCTTAACACGCCCTCAAGAGTTTAGCCCGAAGACTGCTCGTATCCACGCTACTAGGATAGCTGGTCTAAGGTTGACTTACAACCAATCACCATAAGGGTCGTTTGGACCGAGGCATAGTGGTCGCTAGAATAGCGAACGCTGCATATCGGGCCAACTTCTCACAACGAGCCCTCAACAAATTCATCAAATCACAAACTTTCTGAATGTTGACCCTACTGGAAATTTTACAATACCTCAACCCCGGAAAGTTCCTCTCCACTATCGACCTCCAAGATGCATATTTTCATGTGCCAATACATCACAAACACAGAAAATATCTTCGCTTCACTGTCGGATCGAAGCACTTCCAGTTCAAGGTGTTGCCTTTCGGCCTTCGATCAGCGCCGATAGTCTTCACAAAGATCATGGCTCTGGTCGCAGCTTTCCTTCTCCTGCAAGGCATTCAATTTTACCCTCATCTGACAACTGATCCTCATCCTCAGCATCATCTGCTTCCTGGAGGGGATGGTCCTGGCTATCAAAGGGTCCCTGTAAGGAGGGCAAACTCCCCTCTGGATTAGAAGGGTCTGGGTTACCAGCCCTACTGGCATCATAAGCCTCTAAGAGACCAATCAGAAAGGAGGTGGTGGGGTTAGACCCCTGTTTTAGCTTCCTGAGGGTACACACTTGTCTCATCTCATGGAAGCTAAGAGCAGCATATTTTGAAGTAAGGACCTGTGGAGGGTCAACTGACACAAGGGGATACTCAGAGTTTCCTCCTTTGTCTGACATGCTGATTCTAGTGTGGTGTAAGTGATGCACCTACCTACACTATGTGTTTACCTACTGATCCCTTGCTAAGAGTTGCAGCCAAGGTGTGCTAAGCCTTGAGGAGCTGCAACAGCTGGTTCAGTAGAACTCAGAGTATTCTAAGCTTAGTTATATGTACTAACAGTACTTACGTGATCTTTCAACAAGATATTCTTAGGATACGTGTGGTAAAACAACAGCAAGCTCAAATCCCAACCGCTGCTCACCAATGTGAGAAGGTGGCCTGATATGCAGTGCTCACTATTCTAGTGAACACTATGTATCAGTCCAGCAACCCTTATTGATGATTGGTTGTAAGTCAACCTTATAGACCAGCTATCCTAGTAGCGTGGATACGAGCAGTCTAAGGCTAAAGACTCGAGAGGGCGTGTTAAGCCAGCTGTTATACCACATATACCCCTTGAACACCAAGTGAAAGGACACCACACAAGTGTTATGAAAATAAACAGTTATTTATTAAGAATCACAACAGCCCTGTACTCTTTATGAGGACAGGGTACTAAGCACAAACCAAAACTCTTATAAAAATTGAATATGCTACTTACCAGTATGCATCTGTTCTTGGCATGTAGGGCTGCTAACATTCATATCTTTGCATTAGATCGCCACCTAGTGTTGGGTCCGGATGATCGCACATTGTTGTCCTGGAAGAGTCTTCGAAGTATCCTGAGATGGGTGGCTCCTCCCCTGGACTACAGTGCGCATGGGCATCGGCTCCATCCCCAGATTGTTTTTCGCCATTGTGGCAGAGGATGGAGTGAAAAGTGTAAAGGATGTCCATGCTAATGATTGAATACAATAGTATATCTGCAGCTGCGACAGGCACCGGGGAGGAGGGTGGGCGATATGAATGTTAGCAGCCCTACATGCCAAGAACAGATGCATACTGGTAAGTAGCATATTCAGTTCGAGGCATGTGGGCTGCTAAATTCATATCTTTGCATAGAATACATAGCAGTCCCTCCATCAGCGGCGGTTGCCCGTGCCAGCTGCAGAAACCTGAAAAAGTGTCTTGAGAACAGCCTGCCCTACAGCCGCTTGCTGTTTGGAATGTACATCAACACAGTAGTGTTTTGTAAAGGTATGTGGTGTAACCCACGTGGCTGCTCTGCAAATGTCCTCTAGAGGAATGTTTCCAAGGAAAGCCATGGATGCCCCCAACTTGCGTGTGGAGTGTGCCTTTGGGGGTATTGTTAAAGTGCGCTTGGCTTTATGATAACAGATTTGAATGCACTTAACAATCCATCTGGCTATTCCTGCTTTGGAAATTGGGTTGCCTTTGTGTTGTGGTGAGAAGGCAACAAAGAGTTGTTTTGTCTTCCTAAAGTGTTGTGTCCTGTCTATGTAGTACATCAATGCCCTCCGTACGTCTAACGTATGGAGCATCCTTTCCGCCACTGTTTGTGGGTTCTGGAAGAATGCTGGCAAATCGATAGTTTGGTTGAGATGAAAATGTGACACCACCTTTGGAAGGAATTTGGGGTTAGTACGTAGTACTACCCTATTTGGATGAATCTGGATGAATGGCTCTTGTATTGTGAGTGCTTGCAACTCACTTACGCGTCTTAGTGACGTAATGGCAATTAGGAAAGCAACTTTCCACGTTAGGAATTGCAGTTCACACGAGTGCATTGGCTCAAACGGTGGTCCCATCAGTCTGGTGAGGACCACATTGAGGTTCCACACGGGAGCTGGCGGTGTTCTTGGGGGAATGACTCGTTTCAGGCCTTCAAGAAACGCTTTAATGGCAGGCACCCTGAAGACTGAGAGATGCTGCCTATTTTGAAGGTAAGCTGCGATGGCGGATAGATGTATCCGAATAGAAGTGAACGCTAGTTTGCACTTATAAAGGTGTAACAGATAGCAAATGATGTTAGGGATAGATGCATCTAGCGGGTTTATGTCATTGTCTGCACAGTAAATGACAAAACGCTTCCATTTTGCGGCATAGCATGCTCTGGTTGACGGCTTCCTCGCCTCCTTGATGATGTTCATGCATTCAGGAGGTAGGTTTAGGTATCCAAACTCTAAGACTTCAGGAGCCAGATCGCTAGGTTGAGCTGTTGCGGATCTGGATGCTGAATTTCTCCATGGTTCTGCGTCAGAAGTCTGGGCGTGAGGCGCAGTCTTTGATGCGGGACCACTGAGAGTTCGAGGAACGTGGTGTACCATGCTTGGCGCGCCCACGTTGGAGCAACTAGGATGAGTTTCATGGAGTGTTGCCGTAGTTTCCTCGCCACCAGTGGTATCAGGGGTGTCGGGGGAAAAGCGTAAGCAAATTTGCCTGACCAGTTCATCCATATCGCATTGCCCTGCGATTGGGGGTGTGGGAACCTGGCGGCGAAGCTTTGGCATTTTGCGTTCTCCCTTGTGGCGAACAGGTCTATGTCTGGACGCCCCCACCTTTGGAAGTACGGCTGGAGTACCGATGGATGTATCTCCCACTCGTGCATTTGATGACTGTATCTGCTGAGCAGATCCGCCATCTGATTGTCCTTCCCTGGGAGGTGTTCTGCCATGAGGAAGATGTTCCTCTGAATGGCCCACTTCCACATGCTCTGAGCCAGGTGAGACAGCTGTGGTGAGTGGGTGCCCCCCTGTTTTTGGATGTAGTACATCGCGGTCATGTTGTCCGTCCGGACTAACACCACTTTGTTGCACAGATGTACAATGAAGGACTTGAGTGCCATGAAGATCGCCATCAGTTCTAGATAGTTGATGTGCATCTTCTGTTGCTGCGTCGTCCATAGTCCCTGCACTGTGTAAGTGAGCAGGTGTGCTCCCCATCCCTGGAGAGATGCGTCCGTTGTCAGGATAACCTGTGGCACTGGCTCCTGGCACAGTCGGCCCTTGCAAAGGTTGTGTGGAGTCCACCAATGCAGAGAGTTGTATGCCCGACTGGTAACCAACACTAGGTCTGTTAATTGTCCCTGAGCCTGTGTCCACTGATTTGCTAAGCACTCCTGGAGCGGGCGCATATGCAACCGTGCGTGAGGGACTATGAAGATGCAGGAGGCCATCATGCCTATCAACTGCATGAACACTCTTGCTGGAAGTGAGTGTCCCGGTTTGAACTTCTGGATTAAAGACTGTATGCCGTCTATCCTGACCTGGTTTGGTTGTGCCGTGGCCGTCAGGGTATTGATTGTCGCACCCAGAAACTGCCGGACGTGTGCCGGCTGAAGGTGTGACTTTGGGTAATTCAACGAGAAACCCAGGTCGTGAAGGAGGTGAATGGTAGCCGACATGTCCGCGGCGCACTGCTGTTCCGACCTGGCTTGAACGAGCCAGTCGTCGAGGTAGGGGTAGACATGGATGTTCTGCCTCCTGAGGTGCGCTGCTACAGTCGCCAGACACTTGGTAAAGACCCTTGGGGCAGTTGTGACTCCGAAGGGTAGGACTTTGAACTGATAATGCGTGCCCTGGATAGTGAACCTGAGGTACTTTCTGTGGGACGGATGTAGCGGAATGTGGAAATAAGCATCCTTGAGATCCAAGGTTGCTAAGAAGTCTCCTTTGTTTAACATAGGAAGAATCTGTTGCAGTGTAAGCATGTGGAAATGCTCTGACAGTATGTACAGATTGAGGGGACGGAGATCCAGAATTGGTCTGAGAGATCCGTCCTTCTTTGGAATGAGGAAGTACAGGGAATAAACCCCTGTGCCTTCCTCCCCCACTGGCACGAGCTCGATTGCCCCTTTTTGCAGCATCACCAACACTTCCTGCTGCAATAAGTGCAAGTGCTCTGCGGACATAGGTCTTTGCCTTGGTGGAATGTTGGGTGGAGTGGACTTTAACTCTAGACAATAACCGTACTGGATAAGCTGTCGCACCCACCTGTCTGTGGTGATGTTGATCCAGACGGGCAGGAACTGCTGTATTCTCCCCCCGACAGGTGTTAAATGGTCGGGGGGCAGTGACAGAGAGTCACTGGTTGCTTGGGGCAGAGGAGCGTGAATTGTTGCCTCCTTTGCCACGTCCTTTGTTGCTGTTTCCCCTGTAGCCCCTCTTGTTTTGTTTGGGGTACGAGGACTGTGCTCCACCTCTAGGGAACTGTGACTGTTGACCCATCTGTCCTCTGGTGACTCCACGGGCACCTGAGCGACGAAAATTATTGCCACGAAACTGCTGAGATTGTAGGGCCCCCATCGATTTAGCGGTTTCAGTGTCCTTTTTAATTTTTTCCAGGGTGGTGTCAACATCTGGACCAAACAGTCTATCCGGATTGACTGGTTGATTAAGTATGGTTGTTTGAATGTCAGGTTTGAACCCCGATATGCGGAGCCAAGCCTGTCTTCTGAGCATGACACTGGTGTTAATGGCCCTAGCGGCTGTGTCCGCGACATCAAGTGCGCACTTTATGGCCGCGTTGGAGATCAGTTGTCCTTCTTGTATAATCATTTTGGTGCCCTCTTGAAACTGCGGAGGCAGGTGTTCCACAATCTGCTCTAGTGTGTCGTAATGTGATCTATCATAACGTGCCAGTAGTGCCTGTGTATTTGCAATACGCCAGAAATTGGCAGCCTGTGCAGCCACTCTTTTGCCTCCTGCCTCTAGCACTTTGGACTCCTTATCCGGGGGAGGAGCTTCACCCGTTGTTTGGGAGTTGGCCCTCTTGCGTGCGTTTGCTACCACCAAGGAGTCAAGCGGCAACTGTCCTCGAATGTATGCAGGGTCTGCAGGCGCTGGTCTGTACTTTTTTTCAATACGTGGGTTGATCACCCTCGCCCTGGTAGGCTCTTTAAAGATGTCCGCAGCATGCTTGAGGACCCCTTTGAGCATAGGCAGGGTCTTTACAGTTCTTTCCGAAACTGAAAAGGTGTCGAATAGAAAGTCTTCCTCAACTGGGTCAGCATGCATGTCCACATCATGATTAGCAGCTGCCCTCTCAATGAGTGCATGAAAACCTGCAGAATCCTCTGTAGGGGATGCACGTGTACTGAAAGTCTGTGGGTCTTGCCCCACATCTTGGGTGCCTTGGTCCCCAATGCCACAATAAGAATCTGGCTGTGCATCAGGTTCATTTACTGGGAACGTGTATTGTTCATCTTCACCATAGCCCTCACTTTCAGAGTGGTCTGGAGACGGTGTTGGGCTCCTTCCCAGAGGAGGCTGGATAGGTTCCATGAGGCCTGAGGCGTCCTGTGGAAACTTTTTCTTCTTTAGGGGAATGACGTAGGATTCCACCGGCTGCGAAGTGATCTTCCTTTTATAAAGGGTTAACTTCCCCGTGTCCGCGTCTATGAAACACTCTGAATCCTCTTCAGGGTCGAGCACTTGACCCGAAGATGCCCCTGCCGTAGAAGATTCCGACTTCTTTGGCGTTGATTTCGAGGAAAAGGCCTTTGGCGCCACTTTTGGCGGTAGAAGGAAGAGGAGCTTACTTGCCGGCTTGACCGGGACGTCTGCCGCCTTCTGCGTCGATGGCGTTGGCGTCGACGAAGAAGCCTTGTCTTTAATTCTTTGTAGTGAAGCAGCAACGAGAGATGCGTCGGTGACCGATGTCTTTAGCACCGACGAGGTGGCCTTGCCTTCGGATGCGACGTTCCGTTGGTCTTTTGGAGGGATGGACGGCGCCGACCCCGAGTCCCTGGAGCGATGCGCAGATGTCCCCGTTGGAGCCGGGGCTGTGTCGGTTGCCTTGGCAGGCTTTGCCGGCGCCGGCGCGCTTGTCTTGTGCGTGCCACCCTTTTTAGAGGATCTCTCCTCCGGCGCCGATTTCGACCCTGTGGAATCGCCGTGTTTCTTCGACTTCTGCGGACCGGAGGTCGACGGAGTCGATGAGGCCGCCGGTTTATTTGTTTTTGCTGTTGCGACCGCCATCTTAGGGACGATTGAGTCCTTAACTTTCGGTTTCGGTTTCGGGTCGGCCATTTTAGGTGCAGTCGAGACCGTTGCTTTCAGTTTCGGTTTCGAAACCCTCTGCGCAGCAAGTATGTCCGTGGCCGGGCCAGCAGGCGGGGCCGTGGCTTGCGCTACAGGGTCTTGGGTAAGGCCGACAGGCGATCCCGCGACCCTCTCCTGATGTTCGTCAACTTCGGGGCATAGCTCGTCCCCTGAGCTATCTTCCTCGGCCCCATAAACCATAACGTCGTCCCCTACCTCGTCGACGTATTCAAGGCCTTGACCCACGACTCCGTCGTCGTCATATTCCGGATCAGCCTCGACCTCCGTCTCAGGCGGGGAGATTTGAAGATGATGGCTCTGGTCCTCCTCTTCTTGGTCGTCGAAGATGTTATCTGGATCCGGGGCCGCCTGTTTGGCCACAAGGCGCACTGCGCGCCGAATCGTGAGAGTTTTCTTCGACCTGAAACTCGCACAGGCCCGGCAACTTCCTTCGTCATGGTCTGGCGAAAGGCACTTATTACAGACCGGGTGTACGTCTATATGTGGGTATTTGGACCCACAGAGCGGACAGAGTTTTAACGGACTCCGCTCCATGTTGGGAACTTAGTGTCGAGTCGCGATGAGAAGGCCTCGATGTCCGAAGAGTAGTAAAAACTCCGGTGATTCCGGCTCCGAGAGACGGAAGAACTCGAGACCGTACGCAAACAATACCGACGTAAAGAACCCAAAGCCTTTTGGCCGTAAAAAGTGATGTTTATTCGGTTCCGACGGAGAGACGTCGAGACCGCATCCGAACCCAATGGCGGAAAAAAACAATCTGGGGATGGAGCCGATGCCCATGCGCACTGTAGTCCAGGGGAGGAGCCACCCATCTCAGGATACTTCGAAGACTCTTCCAGGACAACAATGTGCGATCATCCGGACCCAACACTAGGTGGCGATCTAATGCAAAGATATGAATTTAGCAGCCCACATGCCTCGAACACTTAAGTTAGCACAGTATATACAAATGCCCGAGGGGCACGGAAAACCATATACTTGAAAAGTGGAATGCGAAATTACTAGCAGGTAAGTACAGTACTAATAGGCTTAGGAATCGCTAGGACTTGACTATAGAACCTTCAGATTACTTATAGGAGGCCTAGGGGACTCGGGTGCAGTGTGTGCACTCTCACGCGAGATGCGGGACAAAGTCTATGGTAGCTAGGAATTGCAAAGTTAGTGTTCTCGGGCGAACCCGACCTGATAGGAGGAAAACGAAAGTGGATTCTGACCCTTGGATAGTGAGGCTATGCTGGGGCACCGAAATGCTGAAGTTACCTAGCCCAGGGGCTGCAGCTGCATAGGACTCAAAGGACGTCGGGAATCCTCGTAGACGGACCAGGAGCCTGGAAGAAAGAAGTTGCTGGCAGGCGACCAGTGAAGAAAGTTCGGTGGATCCAAGCCTGGATCGATGGAAGATGACACCTGAAAGCAGAGGGGACCAAGTTCGAGACTACTAGCCAGTAGTCAGTGGGCACCAGGAGGGCACCGGATGGTAGCCACCTCGACTAGGCGAGTGGGTGACGCTGTGCTCGGAGATCTCACGGACCAGGAGGCGTTGTCGGCGACCAGGATGGAGGAGCGAGCTGTCCCACGAAGATAGAAGCTGTCGGCGTCGCTGGACCCAGGATTGGGCAACAAAGCCTTGGCAAAGTCAAGCCCACGCGGTGGACCTAAAATGGCGTCTGGAGTGGACCAGGAGAGTCCGGGGTGCCTCTCTTGAAGAAGGAAGCAAGGGCCAGTCTGGAGCAACCAGACCAGCAGCAGTGATGTCGTCGGGCGTCGTGAAGAAGGCCACAAGCCAGCCGGCTAGTAGCCACACAGCGCGGTGAGCACGCAAAAGCAGAAGGGCCCCACGCAGATCGTGGAGATGCTGGAGGGCTGATCTTCGGTGCTGGAGCTGCTCAGGGTTGGGGCTTCTCGGACCCCAAAGCACTCACCAGTGGAAGACTCGGTGGGCTTGTTACAAAGAAGTCGTGCAGTCTTGGCGATCGTCGGTCCCTCGAGGTCTCGTCGCACTCACAGTTCTCAGCTTTGCTGTAGAGGTGAGTAGAGGTCAGAGGTGCCAGGGAAGCCGGGTCTCGTCGAGCTGGGTCGTCTGATTCGTGATGAAGGACTTGCAGCAGACCGCAGTGTTCTTAGGATGGTGCCTGCGGATGCAGGGTGACTACTCCTTAGCCACAAGGGAGAATCTTGAGGAAGAAATCTTGAAGTCCTTTTGAATAAAGTCGTGTCTTGATTCCAAAGATGATCTAATTTGAACAGGGGGCCCGCTCCCATCTTTATACTAAAAAAGGGGGCTGACCCGGTGACTAGGTCCTGCCTATGGGTGGGACTAGGAGGGGGGTGGTTACACCCCTCTGCCATGCCGGACTTTCCCCAGGCCAGGGGCTGGTGTGCCCCTGGAACTGGTTCTGACCGGCCTATGCGTAGTGAGCACCGGGGTGCCACTCAGCAGTCACCTTCCTGAAAAGCCCTGCCTACCCAGGATAGATGTCGTGTCCCTCTAGAAGGGTGGAATGCTAACCCCGTCGCCAGAATTGGCGAGGGGTTAGTATTCCATTCGTATGACACCTTACTCGACATGTTTTGATAAAGCAATACCAAAGTTCGCATTTAACCGCGAGGATTATAATGCACTTAAGAGTATATGGTATGCGATATCATGGAACAGCTATTAGGACTTGGTTCCGCAAGCTGCAGACGGGCTCAGCTCATGCCAGAGCACCATCTCACACGATTCCAAGCACTCTGCCTTCAGGATTGTCAAGGCCTGCCATAGGAGTGACTGATAGGAATCTGTGTGTCCATTTTAGGGTTAGGTATAGGTATACTACACCTACAGCAAAGGGTGATTACACGACTTTGCCCCAGCTGTCATGCAGCCAGTTGTGTCAAATTTAGGAGGCCAGCCAGGGGTGGCATAATACATGCTGCAGCCCCTGGCAGCCCTGGGTACACCTATGCCCTGAGTTACAGGGTCTGATAAGGTGGCCCAGTCCCAATTGGAAATGTGCCTAGGGTACATGGAATCCATTTTAAAGAGAGAGCAGTAGGCCTGGGGTCCTGATTGGCAGGATCCCAGGTCGACTATGTCAAAAACCAGCTAAAACACAGGGCAAAAAGTTGGGGGCAACCATAGTCAGGAGGTACCTTCCTACAACAACCAATCATCAATAAGGGTTGCTGGACTGATACATAGTGTTCACTAGAATAGCGAGCACTGCATATCAGGCCACCTTCTCACAGTGGCCGTCGACGATGATGTGGCAGTCGACGATGATGTGGCAGTCGACGATGATGTGGCAGTCGACGATGATGTGGCAGTAGACGATGATGTGGCAGTCGACGATGTGGCAGTCGACGATGATGTGGCAGTCGACGATGATGTGGCAGTCGACGATGATGTGGCATAGAGGAAATAGGCCTCACCTCTGGAAGCGTCGACAACGAGGTAGACGTCGTCGTAGTCCGCGTTGACATAGAACACGTTGGTACAGCTCCGACTGATCTCGTAGTCGCCGACGAGCTGGCGCCCGTTTTAGATGACTAGGGCACAGCTTGGGATTGCGACGCCAAAGAACCAGGTCCCGTAGGCGTGGAGGCTGGCAAATCCCGTGGGGAGACAGATTTAGACGAGTCGAAGAGCTCCTTTCTCTTCAGGAAAGAAGGCACCTCAGTCTCTGACCCACGCTTAAGAGAGGCTTTAGAGTGGAAAGACAGGCTTTCCATGTCAGAAACAGGATCTTCGGAAGTCTTCAACTTCTAAAGTCTTTGAAAAAGTCCTGCAAAACTTGCAGTTTTTAACTTCAAGGTCCGGGTAAAGACAGTAAATACACTTACTGTGAGAATCTTCATGAAAAGGCAAAGCTTTCCACAGGAGGAACAAGGTCTAAATAATGATTGTTTAGTAGAAGACATCTTGGGAGTTGAAATAAGCAAAAGAGTTGAAGAACTGAGCAGAGCTCAGGGAGACTCACTTCACACGACGTGCGGTAGAAAATCTGAGGGCTTGAGCTTCTGAGGAGAAGGTTCTAGAGGGTGCTGTTGCCTGATTGGCTGGAATGTGGACTATTATAATGACTATGATATGTTACTAAAGTGTATTCTCCCTTTAAGGCTTCCATTGGCCTTTTTTCTGTTCAATGGTACTTTTAACTTTACGTTATATATTTTATATGTATTACATTTCTTATGTATATGTATAATTATATAATTTTCGATATATATATATATATTCACTGAAAAAAACATAGGTTTCACACCAGTTATAGTTAGGAATTAGCATTTAAAAAACCTATTAAATTCACTGAAAAAACCATAGGTTTCACACCAGTTATTTATAGTTAGCTGGAAATTTTACCGACATAAAACCATTGAAATTCCCACGTTATAGTTAGTTGGACTCACTATAACTTGCGCGCCTGCAATGCACTGCTGAGGACGTCACATATTACATCACTCATGACATGGTCAGTGACATGACTCACGACATCACTGATGACACCATCCAGTGAATGCGTGTCTTTCTGAAAAATAAATATGTTTTATATATGTATTTGTGAAGGTCGATGGAAGAATAAATGGTTAAATAAGTGTGTAAATGGATTTTTTTTTTTAAATTGATTGGTTAACTGGCTTATTAAGTGTATCTTAGTGAATACATATATTAGCGAGTAATTTTTAAATATTTAAATATATGTATCAGTCTTTCACTTTGTGTATAAGTGGCTGCATGGGTTGGTGAGTAGCTACATGTGCGTGTATATGGGTTATTACATGGTTTTTTTAGTATCAGTATGAGTATCTGTATGGTTTGGTGGGGGTATTACTTAACACAGATGCATCAATGACTGACTCACTGTATGTGTTTTGAAGACAGCCTATGTGCAGGACTGTATGGGTGGATGAGTGTGTATGTGTGTGTTAGTGAGTGAATGACTGTCTCACTAGTGTCTTTATCAGTAACGACATATGTTTTAATCTAGTATATGTGAGTATTGATGTATATAAGTGAGTATATGTGAGAGTGAGAGATTGTAAGAGTTCCTGTTTAAATAAGTATGTGTTTCTATAAGTGATTGTTTAAGAGAGTGAGTATGTGTAAGTTTCCTTAGAAGTAAGGTGGTAGTGTGTGTATAGTTGTATATGCAAATAAATGGATGTTCAATAGTTTACTTGCATGTGTGAGTATGTGTGTGAGTAACTTTTGGATGACTGTCGGTGTGTAACAGGATGTATAGGTGTATCACTACATATGATGAGTGAGTATATGTATGAGTGACTATATTGAACTGTTGGTGAATAAGTGGATGTGTATATAGATGGTGGAATTACTGAATTGGTTGTTGTAACTGGTATGGGTATCTCAATTTTTTTGAAAATGTTAGTTTCTATTTTTGAATGTGTGTTTCAAGGGTTACATTACACTGAAAGGAGGTCTGTCACTGTCACAAGGATGGTGTCAGTGATGTCATGAGTGATGTCACTGACCATGTCATGAGTGATGTAATATGTGACATCATCAGCAGTGCATTGCAGGTGCGCAAGTTATAGTGAGTCCAACTAACTATAACGTGGGAATTTCAATGGTTTTATGTCAGTAAAATTTCCAGCTAACTATAACTGGTGTGAAACCTATGGTTTTTTCAGTGAATTTCATAGGTTTTATAAATGCTAATTCCTAACTATATATAGGGCCTCAAACCTATGTTTTTTTCAGTGAATTTCAAAGGTTTTTTTAATAGCAAATTTCTATAGCTATGAAATATAATATTTTTTATAATTAATCCTATATTGTATATTTATGTAATACTACTTTTTTTATGTATATTGTTGATGATTTTTTCTTTTTGCCCTGGGGCGCTCGGTACGCTCAGTCTTCCGGCGCGCCCCGGTGCGCGTACCGGTGAGCGTCCCGTTTGCGCTATTTCCGCGAACGAAAACATCATTGTGACGTATCGCGTAGCCGCGTCCGCGTGATACGCACGGCGTAAGCGCACCCGGAAGCACTCTAGCGCATACGATCGCGCTACGTAAGCGCCCGGGGCGCGTAGCGTAAGCGCGTCGGGTCATGTGACCTGAAAATAACACTTTTCATTGGTTCAAGACAGTTTTGGTTTCCAAATGATGAAAGCCCGGTGTGAGAAGTTGGCCCGATATGCAACGTTCGCTATTCTAGCGACCGCTATGTATCGTTCCAACGACCCTTATGGTGTTTGGTTGTAAGTCAACCTATAGACCAGCTATCCTAGTAGCGTGGATACGAGCAGTCTAAGGCTAAAGACTCGAGAGGGCGCGTTAAGCCAGCTGTTTACCACACATGTACCCCTTGAACACCCAGTGAAAGGACACCACACAAGTGTTATGAAAATAAACAGTATATTTATTAAGAATCACAACAGCCCTGTACTCTTTATGAGGACAGGGTACTAAGCACAAACCAAATCTCTTTAGCAAATACTTCAAGTGCACAGTTTAAAGACAAGTGTCCGAGGACACGGAAAGGTTAAGGCAAGTCGGAAGCGAGGGACTCGGGACCCTAGAGTAAGGAGGCTATGCAGGCACCGAAATGCCGAGTTACCTAGCCACGAGGGCTGCGGCTGCACAAGTCTTACAGGCGTCGGGGTCTTCGCTGACGAGCCAGGAGCCGGAAGAAAAGGAGTTGCTGGCCGGCGACCAGTGATGAATAGTTCGTAGAGATCCAAGCCTGGATCGGAGATTGATGAAACCTGAAAGCAGAGGGGACCAAGTTCGTACTACTAGCCAGTAGTCAGAGGGTACCAGGAAGGCACCAGTTGGCCGTCACCTCGACCAGGTGAGTGGGCGACGCTAGGCTCTGCAGTCTCACGGACCAGGAGGCGTTGTCGGCGACCACGGTGGAGGTGCGAGCTGTCCCACGACGGATGTCGCTGTCGGCGTCTTGAGTGGACCAGGAGGGTCCGGGGTGCTTCTCAAAAGATGGAAGCAAGGGCCAGTCTGGAGCAACCAGACCGGCAGTGTTGATTCTTGGTCGTCGTCACAGAAGGGCACAAGCCAGCGGCTAGTGACCAGACAACGTGCTGAGCAGCGAGCAGAAGGGCCCCACGCAGATCGTGGAGATACTGGGAGGCTGCACTTCGGTGCTAGAGCGGCTCAGGGTCGGGGCTTCTCGGACCCCAGAGCACTCACCAGAGAGTTATCTCGATGGTCGTGCTGGTTTTTAAGAGCGTGCAGGTTCTGATGATGGCCGGTCCCTCGAGGTCTCGTCGCACCCACAGATCACAGCTGAGCTGATGACGTGGGTAGAGGTCAGAGGTGCCAGGGAAGCCGGTTCTCGTTGAGCTGGGCCGTCGGATTCCTTGAGGAAGGACTTACAGCAAACCGCAGAGTTCTTAGATGGTGCCCGCTGATGCAGGGTGACTACTCCTTAGTCACAAGGGAGAAATCTTAAGAAGAGTCTTGAAGTCCTTTCGTAGAAAGTATTCTTGATTCAAAGATGATCTAATTTGGAAGGGTCCCCGCTCCGGCCTTTATCCTAAAGAAAGGGGTGGGTACATGACTAGGTCCTGCCCTAAGGGTGGGACCAGGAAGGGGGGTAGTTACACCCCTCTCCCCTGCCGGACTTTCCCCAGGCCAGGGCTGTCGCCCCTGGAACTGGTTCTAACCGGCAGATGCGTAGTGAGCACCGGGGTGCCACTCCGCAGTCACCTTCTCGCAAAAGCCCTACCTACCCAGAATACACAAACCCTGTCTGGGACGGTGCGAACACCGCCCTCGACAGGAAACCCTTTGTCCAAGTGCTCCTCGCTGGAAGGACTCCCAGCAGCAGGAGGTCAGACTTGTGTCTGTGGTGGCAGCATCCATTTTGTGGAACTGAGGCCTTCGTTAACTTTAACCGGGGTTCACAGTTACGTACATGTCGTGTCCCTCTAGAAGGGCGGAATGCTAACCTCGTCGCCAGAGTTGGTGAGAGGACAGCATCCCGATTCGTATGACACCTTACTCGACATGTCTTGATAACGCGACACCGAAGTTACCGATATGGTACGCGTTATCATGGAACAGCCATTGGGTCTTGATTCCGCAAGCTGCAACCGGGCTCGGCTCGGGCCAGAGCTTAGTTCACGCGAGCCCATGCACTCTGCCTTCAGGATTGTCAAGGCCTGCCATAGGAGTGACTGATAGGGACTCGGGTGTCCATTGGAGGGTTAGATATAGGGCTACTATATCTAAAGCAAAGGGTGATTACACGACTTTGCCCCAGCTGTCATGCAGCCAGTTGTGTCAAATTTAGGAGGCCAGTCAGGGGTGGCATAATACATGCTGCAGCCCCTGGCGGCCCTGGATACACCTACGCCCTGGGTTACAGGGTCTGATAAGGTGGCCCAGTACCAATTGGCATATGCACCTAGGGTACATCTTGTAATTTAGAAAGAGAACAGCCAGGCTGTGGGTCTGATTGGCAGGCCCACAGCCAGAGAAAGTCGTAAACCAGTGAAACAAAAGCGAAAAATCTGGGTGATCATGGGATTGCAGACCCTACTCTCCTACATGACCCCCCCCCAAACGTCGGAACAACTAACTAACCTTGACCAGGTAAGTCTTCTTGTTCTAAGTGGAAATATCTGGAGAGCCCATCGGCATTGCCGTGATCAGTACCAGGTCTATGTTCCACTGTGAAGTCCATCCCCTGTAGGGAAATGGACCACCTAAGCAGTTTGGGGTTTTCACCCTTCATCTGATTTAGCCACAAGAGGGGCTTATGGTCGGTCTGAATCTTGAAGTGAGTGCCAAACAAGTATGGCCTCAGCTTCTTCAGGGCCCAAACCACAGCAAAGGCCTCCCTCTCAATAGCTGACCAATTCTTCTCTCTAGGGGTCAGCCGTCTACTTATAAAAGCAATGGGCTGGTCTTGACCATCAAAATTCAGTTGAGAAAGAACAGCTCCCACACCCAACTCAGAAGCATCTGTTTGGACAATGAATGGTTTGGAGTAGTCCGGACTCTTGAGGATAGGCGCCGTGCACATGGCCTGCTTTAGGTCATCGAATGCTTTTTGACAGCTCGCTGTCCACTGAACCTTTTTTGGCATTTTCTTACTTGTCAGTTCATTTAATGGTGTCACAATGGACCCATAGTTCCTGACAAACTTCCTGTAGTATCCAGTCAGGCCCAAGAAAGCTCGAACCTGAGTCTGGGTGGTTGGAGGAGCCCAGTCCCTGATTGACTGTATCTTGCTCTCCAGTGGCTGAACCTGACCTCCACCGACAAGGTGGCCCAGGTACACAACCTGTGTCTGCCCTATCTGGCACTTGGTGGCCTTGATAGTGAGACCTGCTGCTTGCAGTGCCTCTAACGTCTTCCGCAGGTGGACCAGGTGATCCTCCCAGGTGGAGCTAAAGACAGCAATATCGTCAAGATACGCCGCACAGAAGTCATCCAGCCCAGTAAGGACATGATTCACCAACCGTTGGAAGGTGGCAGGTGCATTTTTCAGACCAAAGGGCATCACCACGAACTGATAATGCCCACCAGGGGTTGAAAATGCTGTTTTAGGTTTGGCGTCCTCAGCTAACCTGATTTGCCAATACCCAGCTGTCAGGTCAAACGTACTTAAGTAGTTGGCCGAAGCCAGCCTATCAATAAGCTCGTCTGCCCTTGGTATTGGGTGGGCGTCAGTCTTAGTGACTGCATTGAGACCCCTGTAGTCTACGCAAAACCTCATCTCTCTCTTACCACCCTGGGTGTGAGGTTTCGGCACTAGAACTACGGGACTAGCCCAAGGGCTATCCGAGGGTTCAATGACTCCCAGCTCCAACATTTTCTGCACCTCACTTTTGATGCAGTCTCTGACGTGATCAGGCTGCCTGTAGATTTTACTCTTTACGGGCAGGCTGTCACCAGTGTCGACCTCGTGGGTGCACCAATCGGTCTGACTGGGTGTCAGAGAAAACAGATGTCGGAACGACTGAAGAACCTGTTTACAGTCGCTCTGTTGATGGTCGGAGAGGCTGCCGCAAAAGACAACACCATCTACCGAGCCATCGTCAGGATTCTGAGAGAGCAGGTCGGGGAGAGGGTCACTCTCCTCCTCCTGTCCCTCATCTATGGCCATGAGCAAACTCATGTCCTTCCTGTCGACATATGCTTTTAGCCTGTTGACATGAAGCACCCTGTGGGGGCTCCGGGGAGTTCCTAGGTCGACCAGGTAGGTGACCTCTCCCTTTTTCTCCAGGATGGTGTGGGGCCCGGACCATTTGTCCTTGAGTGCTGCTGGGGCCACTGGCTCCAACACCCACACCTTCTGCCCGGGCTGGTAAACAGTCAAGACAGCCTTTTGGTCATGCCAAGCTTTTTGGAGTTCTTGGCTGGCCTTAAGGTTTTCGGATGCCTTCTCCATGTATTCAGCCATCCGCGAGCGGAGGCCGAGCACATAGTCCACTATGTTGGCTGCAGGCTTTTTGAGAGGTCTCTCCCATCCTTCCTTCACCAAACACAGGGGTCCTCTGACAGGATGCCCGTACAAAAGTTCAAAAGGGCTGTAGCCAACCCCCTTCTGTGGGACTTCTCTGTAGGCGAACAAGAGGCAGGGGATCAGGACGTCCCATCTACGCCGAAGCTTTTCCGGTAGTCCATGAATCATCCCTTTTAGGGTCCTGTTGAATCTCTCAACAAGCCCATTGCATTGTGGATGATAGGGTGTAGTGAACTTGTAGTTGACACCACATTCCTTCCACATAGCAGTTAAGTAGCTCGACATAAAGTTTGCACCTCTGTCGGAGACGACCTCCTTAGGGAAGCCCACTCTGGAGAATACTCCAACTAGGGCTCTTGCCACAACAGGTGCTGTAGTGGTCCTAAGGGGAATAGCTTCAGGATACCTGGTGGCATGATCCACTACCACCAGTATAAACTTGTGCCCTGATGCTGTCGGTGGTTCCATGGGACCGACGATGTCGATCCCCACCCGTTCAAAGGGCACCCCCACCACAGGCATTGGTATAAGGGGGGCCTTTGTCGTGCCACCTGACTTACCACTGGCTTGGCAAGTGACACAGGAGCGGCAAAACTCCTTGGTATCTTCGTTCATGTGCGGCCAGTGAAAGTGCGAGACAAGCCTGTCCGACGGTTTCGTCTGGCCTAAGTGACCTGCTAAGGGAATCTCGTGGGCCAAGGTAAGTAGGAAACCACGCTGAGACAAGGGGACGACCAGCCTCCTGGTCATGCCAGGCTTGGGGTCTCTTGACTCAGTGTACAGGAGTCCATCTTCCCAGTATACCTTGTGGGTACCTGTGGCGTTCCCAGCAGCCTCAGCAGCAGCCTGCTGTCTGAGGGGTTCAAGAGAAGGGCAGTCTAATTGGTCCTTCCCCAGATCTTCCCTTGAGGGTCCCCCTGAGCCCAAGAATTCAACTTGATCAAGTTCGAACTCTCTCGGCTCAGTTTCCCTCAATTCCTGTAGGTCAGCCTCCTCTGAGACTTGATCCTCGACCTGGGGCAAGGGGGAAGGCGCAGCCTTAACCCTACTGCTCTTTTTCTTGGGAGGTGTCTGGTCCGTTGTTCCAGGATCCAGCACCTGTTCAGTGGGGCATTTCCTGACCTGTGACCTAGTCACAGCGAACACATGTGCTGGCAAACCTAACATTTCCATGTGAGTCCGGTGCTCCACTTCTGACCATTGTGACGACTCCAAATCATTGCCCAACAAACAATCCACTGGGAGGTCTGGACTAACTACAACCTTCTTTTGGCCAGTTACCCCTCCCCAGGAGAAAGCTACAATTGCCATACTGTGATTGGTAGTGACATTGCTTGCATTGGTCACCAGGAATTCTGTACCTGGCATGATCTGTCCAGGGTCCACGAAGTTAGGCGTCACCATGGTGACGCTGGCACAAGTGTCCCTATAGGCCTGAGCCATCTTTCCATTGATAAAAGGCGTCTGTCTGTATTTGCCCAACGTATTGGGGCTTACGTCAGGGGACACGTCCGCGTCCCCGGTACTGACAAGGACAGCCTGAGTGAGTGTGCCAACTAAGTTGTCACGCCCCTCAGAACCCAGGGTTAACCCTACTAAACCCTTGGGAGGCGCACTACCACTGCTGACTGTACTAGGGGGCACAGGTGCCTTAGGGGCTGCAGTGGCAGGAGTCTGCCCTCCTCCTTTCTTGGTGCACTCACTAAACCAGTGAGACTTACTTTTACAGTACTGGCACCATCGTTTGGATTGGCCTTCTTTCTTCTTTTGGGGAGCCTGACCCCCACCCTCTTTGGGTTGTTGGGGACCTGTCGAAGACTTCTGGTCATTTTGTTCCCCCTTAGAATCTTTACCCTTCTGGTCTGCTTTCTTCTGACCACCTTGATTCTGGCCCTGGTTCTGTTTAACTCTCGTACGAACCCATTTGTCTGCCTTCTGCCCCAATTCTTGAGGAGAGGTCAGATCCGAGTCGACAAGATGCTGATGCAACAACTGGTTCTGACAATTGTTTAAAATTTGTTCTCTCATCATCAAATTATACAATCCTTTGTAATCAGTAACCTTACTGCCCAGCAACCAGCCCTCAAAAGCCTTAGTGGCACAATCGACAAAATCAGACCAATCTTGAGACTGCGTTTTCTGGGTATCCCTGAACAGCACCCTGTACTGTTCAGTGGTTAGGCCGAACCCTTCAACGAGTGTATTCTTCAAGACTTGGTAATTGTTGGCGTCCTCTACCCTTGTGGTGAGGAGCTTGTCTCTTCCTTTACCTTCAAAGGAGAGCCACAAGATAGCTGCCCACTGACTCTGGGGAACGCCTTGCACAGTGCAGGCCCTCTCCAAAGCAGTAATCCATTTGTGGATGTCGTCCCCTTGTTTAAAGGGGGGCACTATCTTCCCAAGGTGTTTCGTATCGAAACTCTTTTCCCTATTACTAGGTACATTGCTGCCACCAGTGGGGACTGTCCCACTTAACTGTTGCTCTCTAGCGAAAGCAAGCTTTTCCTTGGCCAGGGCAAGTTCTTCCCTTTCGATCCGCAGATTAGCTGCCCTTTCTTTCGCTTCGTACACTCTCCTCTGAGGGGACGTCATCCCTCTTTGAGAAGAGTTGTGAGAGCCGTTGGTATGAAGGGATCTGCCAGAGCCTCTTGATAGAGATCTGGCTCGTCCATTCCCCATGTTAAGCTGACCTGATAGTGGCCCCAGGGGTCCCCCAGTACCGCTATCATGTTTGCTTAAGTTGGACCTGCTTAGTCTGCCGACTTCTACCTGTCCCTTATCTGCCTCGTCCCCTGAGAGATCCTCATCCTCATCCTCCTCCACATCCTCGTTCTCGGTTGCGAGGTGAATGAGGTCAGGATCGTCCCGGGTTCCCTCGAGGGGAGGCATGTCTCCTTCTGGATTAGAAGAGCTACGAAGTTTCTCAGCTCTCCTGGCATCATAAGTCTCCAAGAGACCAATCAGAAAGGACGTTGTGGGGTTAGACCCCTGCTGAATCTTCCGGGAGTGACACAATCGTCTTAACTCCTTGAAGCTCAGCACAGTATATCCTGAAGGGATGACCTGTGGAGGGTCAACTGACACAAGGGGAGACTCGGGGTTTCCTCCTTGGCCCGACATACTGTTTCTAGTGTGGTGTAAGTGATGCACCTACCTACACTACGTGTTTTCCTACTTTTCCCTTGCTAAGAGCTGTAGCCAAGGTGTGCTAAGCCTTGAGGAGCTACAACAGCTGGTTCAGTAGAACTCAGAGTATTCTAAGCTTTAGTTATATGTACTAACAGTACTTGTGCGATCTTTCAACAAGATATTCTTAGGATACGTGTGGTAAAACAACAGCAAGCTCAAATCCCAACCGCTGCTCACCAATGTGAGAAGTTGGCCCGATATGCAACGTTCGCTATTCTAGCGACCGCTATGTATCGTTCCAACGACCCTTATGGTGTTTGGTTGTAAGTCAACCTATAGACCAGCTATCCTAGTAGCGTGGATACGAGCAGTCTAAGGCTAAAGACTCGAGAGGGCGCGTTAAGCCAGCTGTTTACCACACATGTACCCCTTGAACACCCAGTGAAAGGACACCACACAAGTGTTATGAAAATAAACAGTATATTTATTAAGAATCACAACAGCCCTGTACTCTTTATGAGGACAGGGTACTAAGCACAAACCAAATCTCTTTAGCAAATACTTCAAGTGCACAGTTTAAAGACAAGTGTCCGAGGACACGGAAAGGTTAAGGCAAGTCGGAAGCGAGGGACTCGGGACCCTAGAGTAAGGAGGCTATGCAGGCACCGAAATGCCGAGTTACCTAGCCACGAGGGCTGCGGCTGCACAAGTCTTACAGGCGTCGGGGTCTTCGCTGACGAGCCAGGAGCCGGAAGAAAAGGAGTTGCTGGCCGGCGACCAGTGATGAATAGTTCGTAGAGATCCAAGCCTGGATCGGAGATTGATGAAACCTGAAAGCAGAGGGGACCAAGTTCGTACTACTAGCCAGTAGTCAGAGGGTACCAGGAAGGCACCAGTTGGCCGTCACCTCGACCAGGTGAGTGGGCGACGCTAGGCTCTGCAGTCTCACGGACCAGGAGGCGTTGTCGGCGACCACGGTGGAGGTGCGAGCTGTCCCACGACGGATGTCGCTGTCGGCGTCTTGAGTGGACCAGGAGGGTCCGGGGTGCTTCTCAAAAGATGGAAGCAAGGGCCAGTCTGGAGCAACCAGACCGGCAGTGTTGATTCTTGGTCGTCGTCACAGAAGGGCACAAGCCAGCGGCTAGTGACCAGACAACGTGCTGAGCAGCGAGCAGAAGGGCCCCACGCAGATCGTGGAGATACTGGGAGGCTGCACTTCGGTGCTAGAGCGGCTCAGGGTCGGGGCTTCTCGGACCCCAGAGCACTCACCAGAGAGTTATCTCGATGGTCGTGCTGGTTTTTAAGAGCGTGCAGGTTCTGATGATGGCCGGTCCCTCGAGGTCTCGTCGCACCCACAGATCACAGCTGAGCTGATGACGTGGGTAGAGGTCAGAGGTGCCAGGGAAGCCGGTTCTCGTCGAGCTGGGCCGTCGGATTCCTTGAGGAAGGACTTACAGCAAACCGCAGAGTTCTTAGATGGTGCCCGCTGATGCAGGGTGACTACTCCTTAGTCACAAGGGAGAAATCTTAAGAAGAGTCTTGAAGTCCTTTCGTAGAAAGTATTCTTGATTCAAAGATGATCTAATTTGGAAGGGTCCCCGCTCCGGCCTTTATCCTAAAGAAAGGGGTGGGTACATGACTAGGTCCTGCCCTAAGGGTGGGACCAGGAAGGGGGGTAGTTACACCCCTCTCCCCTGCCGGACTTTCCCCAGGCCAGGGCTGTCGCCCCTGGAACTGGTTCTAACCGGCAGATGCGTAGTGAGCACCGGGGTGCCACTCCGCAGTCACCTTCTCGCAAAGGCCCTACCTACCCAGAATACACAAACCCTGTCTGGGACGGTGCGAACACCGCCCTCGACAGGAAACCCTTTGTCCAAGTGCTCCTCGCTGGAAGGACTCCCAGCAGCAGGAGGTCAGACTTGTGTCTGTGGTGGCAGCATCCATTTTGTGGAACTGAGGCCTTCGTTAACTTTAACCGGGGTTCACAGTTACGTACATGTCGTGTCCCTCTAGAAGGGCGGAATGCTAACCTCGTCGCCAGAGTTGGTGAGAGGACAGCATCCCGATTCGTATGACACCTTACTCGACATGTCTTGATAACGCGACACCGAAGTTACCGATATGGTACGCGTTATCATGGAACAGCCATTGGGTCTTGATTCCGCAAGCTGCAACCGGGCTCGGCTCGGGCCAGAGCTTAGTTCACGCGAGCCCATGCACTCTGCCTTCAGGATTGTCAAGGCCTGCCATAGGAGTGACTGATAGGGACTCGGGTGTCCATTGGAGGGTTAGATATAGGGCTACTATATCTAAAGCAAAGGGTGATTACACGACTTTGCCCCAGCTGTCATGCAGCCAGTTGTGTCAAATTTAGGAGGCCAGTCAGGGGTGGCATAATACATGCTGCAGCCCCTGGCGGCCCTGGATACACCTACGCCCTGGGTTACAGGGTCTGATAAGGTGGCCCAGTACCAATTGGCATATGCACCTAGGGTACATCTTGTAATTTAGAAAGAGAACAGCCAGGCTGTGGGTCTGATTGGCAGGCCCACAGCCAGAGAAAGTCGTAAACCAGTGAAACAAAAGCGAAAAATCTGGGTGATCATGGGATTGCAGACCCTACTCTCCTACACCCGGGTCATGTGACCTGAAAATAACACTTTTCATTGGTTCAGGACAGTTTTGTTTTCCAAATAATTAAAGCCCCCACCTTTGTTCCTCATTCTCACTTTCTACTTTGAGTGAGGAAGACCTGTTTGCAGACCTATTTGTACTGAGAAATTGCTACAGTAGCAGCAGGAGCATCTCAACCACCACCCCCACCACAGTGGTGGAGGAGGAGAAGGAGGAGGAGGAGGAGAAGAGGAGGAGGAGGAGGAGGAGGAGAAGGAGGAGGAGGAGGAGGAGGAGAATAGGAGGAGAAGAGGAGGAGGAGAAGAGGAGGAGGAGAAGAGGAGGAGGAGAAGAGGAGGAGGAGAGGAGGAGGAGAAGAGGAGGGGGAGAAGAGGAGGAGGAGAAGAGGAGGAGGAGAAGAGGAGAAGAGGAGGAGGAGGAGAAGAGGAGAAGAGGAGGAGGAGGAGGAGAGGAGAAGAGGAGAAGAGGAGAAGAGGAGGAGGAGAAGAGGAGAAGAGGAGGAGGAGGAGAAGAGGAGAAGAGGAGAAGAGGAGGAGGAGACAATTTGCTATGGTAAGCGAGGCATTACACTCATCAACCGTGCTGGTGACAACCACAAGTGCCCCAAAAAACCTTCATTTTTTCCCGATTTTTTTTGCCCCAGTTGAGCCGTTTACAATTCCCTGTTTTTTGTTTGTCCCCATAAAAATAACAAAAAAATATAAAATTGTTCATAAAAGCCCAAAAAAGTAAAAAATGTTCCAAAAAACAATAAAAAAAATATAAAAACAAAAAGAATAAAAAAAACAGTTTTTAGAACTACCTCCAATTTACAAAAAAATGCTACATTTAAAAAAAAAATCTGTCATTCTTTTTTCCCCATGGTACGCTCCCCGGTGGGCGTACCGGGCGCTCTCCCCGCTTTTATGGCCCCCACATCAAACCTAGGGGGTCAGGGGGGGTCTATCCTGCCCCCTTTTGGTCATTTCCCCCTTTGTTTTTGCCACCTCTTGTGTCTCGATCCTACCGAGACACAAGATGGCAGCCGCTCCGGACTGTTTGGAATGTTGACAGACACCGGAGAGCCAATCAGCTTTCCGCTTGCGAACTCGCGTAGCGCGCAGGTGCGCGCCCAGGTTCGCGTACCGGGGCGCGCTTATAGATATTGCAAATGCTACTTACCAGTATGCATCTGTTCTTGGCATGTAGGGCTGCTGACATTCATATCTGTGCATAGATCGCCGCCTAGTGTTGGGTCCGGATGATTGCACATTGTTGTCCTGGAAGAGTCTTCGAAGTATCACGAGATAGGTGGCTCCTCCCCTGGACTACAGTGCGCATGGGCATCGACTCCATCCCCAGATTGTTTTTAGCCATTGTGGCCAAGATGGAGTGAAACTCAGTGAATGATGACCATGCCATGAGTATATATGTGAATACTGCGGCTGCTACAGGCGCCGGGGAGGAGGGCGGGCGATATGAATGTCAGCAGCCCTACATGCCAAGAACAGATGCATACTGGTAAGTAGCATTTGCAGTTCGAGGCATGTGGGCTGCTGAATTCATATCTGTGCATAGAATACATAGCAGTCCCTCCATTAGCGGCGGTCGCCCGTGCCAGCTGCAGCAGTTTGGAAAAGTGTCTTGAGAACAGCCTGCCCTAAAGCTGCCTGCTGTTTGGAGTGCACGTCTACACAGTAATGCTTAGTAAATGTGTGTGTGGTAGACCATGTGGCTGCTCTACATATGTCCTCTAAGGGAATATTTCCAAGGAAAGCCATAGAGGCCCCCACCTTTCTGGTGGAGTGGGCTCTTGGTGGAATGGTAAGAGTGCGTTTTGCCTTTGCATAGCAGATTTGAATACATTTTACGATCCACCTAGCAATACCAGCCTTGGAAATAGGGTTACCTTTGTGATGTGGCGCAAAGGCGACAAAAAGCTGCTTTGTTTTTCTAAAATCCTTGGTCCTATCAATGTAATACATTAGGGCCCGTTTAACGTCAAGGGTGTGGAGCATCGCTCCGCCAGTGACTCAGGATTTTGAAAGAACACCGGCAACTCAATGGTTTGGTTGATGTGGAACTGAGACACAACCTTGGGTAGAAATTTAGGGTTAGTGCGGAGCACTACCCTGTTTGAATGAACTTGGAAGAAAGTGTAGGAGAGTAGGGTCTGCAATCCTATGATCACCCAGATTTTTTTGCTTTTGTTTCACTGGTTTACGACTTTCTCTGGCTGTGGGCCTGCCAATCAGACCCACAGCCTGGCTGTTCTCTCTCTAAATTACAACATGTACCCTAGGTGCATTTACCAATTGGTACTGGGCCACCTTATCAGACCCTGTAACTCAGGGCATAGGTGTACCCAGGGCCGCCAGGGGCTGCAGCATGTATTATGCCACCCCTGGCTGGCCTCCCAAATTTGACACCACTGGCTGCATGACAGCTGGGGCAAAGTCGTGTAATCACCCTTTGCTTTAGATATAGTAGCCCTATATCTAACCGTACAATGGACACCCGAGTTCCTATCAGTCACTCCTATGGCAGGCCTTGACAATCCTGAAGGCAGAGTGCGTGGGCTCGTGTGAACTGGGTTCTGGCCCGAGCCGAGCCCGGTTGCAGCTTGCGGAATCCAGACCCAATGGCTGTTCCATGATAACGCGTGCCATATCGGTAACTTCGGTATCGCGTTATCAAGACATGTCGAGTAAGGTGTCATACGAATCGGGATACTGCCCCCTCACCAATTCTGGCGACGAGGTTAGCATTCCGCCCTTCTAGAGGGACACGACATGTACGTAACTGTGAACCCCGGTTAAAGTTAACGAAAGCCTCAGCTCCACAAAATGGATGCTGCCACCACAGACACGAGTCTGACCTCCTGCTGCTGGGAGTCCTTCCAGCGAGGAGCGCTTGGACAAAGGGTTTCCTGTCGAGGGCGGTGTTCGCACCGTCCCAGACAGGGTTTGTGTATTCTGGGTAGGTAGGGCTTTTTCGAGAAGGTGACTGCGGAGTGGCACCCCGGTGCTCACTACGCATCTGCCCGTCAGAACCAGTTCCAGGGGCGCCAGCCCTGGCCTGGGGAAAGTCCGGCAGGGGAGAGGGGTGTAACTACCCCCCTTCCTGGTCCCACCCTTAGGGCAGGACCTAGTCATGTACCCACCCCTTTCTTTAGGATAAAGGCCGGAGCGGGGACCCTTCCAAATTAGATCATCTTTGAATCAAGAATACTTTCTACGAAAGGACTTCGAGACTCTTCTCAAGATTTCTCCCTTGTGGCTAAGGAGTAGTCACCCTGCACCAGCGGACACCATCTAAGAACTCTGCGGTTTGCTGCAAATCCTTCCTCAAGGATCCGACTGCCCAGCTCGACGAGAACCGGCTTCCCTGGCACCTCCGACCTCTACCCACGTCATCAGCTCAGCTGTGATCTGTGGGTGCGACGAGACCTCGAGGGACCGGCCATCATCAAAACCTGCACGCTTTCTTAACCAGCACGACCATCGAAGTAATTCTCTGGTGAGTGCTCTGGGGTCCGAGAAGCCCCGACCCTGAGCCGCTCCAGCACCGAAGCGCAGCCTCCCAGCATCTCCACGATCTGCGTGGGGCCCTTCTGCTCGCTGCTCAGCACGTTGTCTGGTCACTAGCCGCTGGCTTGTGCCCTTCTGTGACGACATCCGACAACCAACACTGCTGGTCTGGTTGCTCCAGACTGGCCTTTGCTTCCATCTTTGAGAGAAGCACCCCGGACCCTCCTGGTCCACTCAAGACGCCATTTTAGGCCCACCACGTGGCCCTGAAATCTGCCAAGGCTTGTTGTCCCAATCCTGGGCCCAGCGACGCCGACAGCATCATCCTTCGTGGGACAGCTCGCACCTCCATCCTGGTCGCCGACAACGCCTCCTGGTCCGTGAGACTGCAGAGCCTAGCGTCGCCCACTCACCTGGTCGAGGTGACGGCCAACCGGTGCCCTCCTGGTACCCTCTGACTACTGGCTAGTAGTACGAACTTGGTCCCCTCTGCTTTCAGGTGTCAACGATCTCTGATCCAGGCTTGGATCTCTACGAACTATTCATCACTGGTCGCCGGCCAGCAACTCCTTTTCTTCCGGCTCCTGGCTCGTCAGCGAAGACCCCGACGCCTGTAAGACTTGTGCAGCCGCAGCCCTCATGGCTAGGTAACTCGGCATTTCGGTGCCTGCATAGCCTCTTTACTCTAGGGTCCCGAGTCCCTCGCTTCCGACTTGCCTTATCGGGTCCACCCGAGACCACTAAACTTTCCGTGTCCTCGGACACTTGTGTTAATTGTGCACTTAAAGTATTTTCCTGAGAGATTTGGTTTGTGCTTAGTACCCTGTCCTCATAAAGAGTCCAGGGCTGTTGTGATCATTAATAAGTAACTGTTTATTGTCATAACTCTTGTGTGGTGTCCTTTCACTTGGTGTTCAAGGGGTACATGTGTGGTAAACAGCTGGCTTAACACGCCCTCTCGAGTCTTTAGCCTTAGACTGCTCGTATCCACGCTACTAGGAGGTTGTAAGTCAACCTATAGACCAGGAGGGTCTGGTCTATAGGATGACTTACAACCAATCACCATAAGGGTCGTTTGGAACGATACATAGCGGTCGCTAGAATAGAGAAACGCTGCATATCGGGCCAACTTCTCACAGAAAGGCTCTTGGATTGTGAGGGCTTGCAGTTCACTAACCCTCCGTAGCGATGCACAAGTTACTACTTGTGTAACGATATATCTGTAAGAGACATTAGTTAGTGATAGATTCCTTACCTTAGAATATCCCCAGGCGTCAGACTGGATCCGGAAAGTTTTGCGTAGCAGTACCCTTGCGCGTCGGTAGGCGTCATCTGCGGCTCCGCGTCCGTCGTCGGCGTCGTGGGCGCCGTGATGACGTCGGAGTACTTAGACGCCGCCTCTGCGTGCTGACGTCAGTTCTTAGCCACAGCTTTTCCGCGCCAGAAGCGCAGAGCCATGACAAAAACCGACACTGGTGCCAAGAAACTAGGGCCCTGAAAGGGGATGACCTTAACCCTAGATATCGGTTCGCAGAACGGGGAGGATGGGTGGGTCGGTAAGGAATCTATTAATCACTAATGTCTCTTACAGATATATCGTTACACAAGTAGTAACTTGTGCATCTGAAAGAGACACGTTAGTGATAGATTCCTTACCTTAGAATAGATACCCCAGCAATACCATCCCCGTGGTGGTGGGTCTGCGAACCAATATTTACACCAGAAAGTCCTGGAGAACGGAGCGGCCAAAGTAGCCGTCTCTCCGGACTTGACTGTCCAGGCAGTAGTGCCTAGCAAACGTGTGCAACGAGGCCCACGTAGCTGCCTGGCAAATGTCCTGCAAGGGCACACCTCGGCCCAAGGCAGTTGTAGTGGCTGTGGCTCGAGTGGAATGAGCCCGCAGCCCAACAGGTGGTTCCTTCTTAGCCAAGGAGTAACACGCCTGAATGCACATGATAATCCATCGAGAGATGGTCCTCTTGTGCACCGCTTTCCCTTTCTTAGCGCCGCGTACCCAACAAAGAGTTGATCATCCACCCGGAACTGGCGTGTGCGATCCACATAGAACGAGAGCGCACATTTTGGGTCCAGAGAGTGGAGCCTCTCCTCCTCTCTCGAGGGGTGCGGAGGCGGAAAGAAGGTGGGCAATGTGATGGACTGCCCAATGTGGAAGGCCGTGACCACCTTTGGCAAGAAGGAGGGCCTAGTCCTCAAAACAACCTTGTCCGGATGGACTGACAGGAAAGGAGGCTTACAAGAGAGGGCCTGGAGCTCACTCACTCTCCTGGCAGAGGTGATGGCTACCAGGAAGGCAGTCTTCAAAGAAAGAAGGCGAAGTGGACAGTTATGAAGTGGCTCAAAGGGAGCGCACATCAGAAAGGTTAGAACCAGGTTCAAGTCCCACTGAGGCATCACGAAAGGAACAGGAGGAAAGGTATGAGTGATGCCTTTCAGGAATCTGTTAACAATAGGGGATTTGAACAAAGAAGGTTGGTCAGGCAGCCTCAGAAAGGCTGAAAGAGCCGAAAGATAGGCCTTGATAGTGCCCAGAGCAGAGCCCTGCTGGGCAAGAGAAAGAAGGAAGAGAAGAACCTCAGAGAGAGGGGCATTGAGGGGATCCACAGCCTTTGCTGTGCACCATGCCACAAATCTGTTTCACCTGCAGGCGTATACCGTCTTTGTGGAGGGACGCCTGGCTGGCAGAATGATGTTGCAAACTTCAGGAGGCAAGTCAAATGACCTCAACTGTCGCCGCTCAATCTCCAAGCATGGAGGTGGAGACTGGACAGGTTCGGGTGGAGGACCGTCCCTTGAAGCTGCGACAGAAGGTCCTCCTGAAGAGGCAGACGAATCGGGGGATCGACTGACATGCTGAGTAGCTCGGGATACTAGTACCTTCGAGCCCAGTCCGGAGCCACAAGGATGACTTGTGCCCGGTCGCGCTTGATCTTCTTCAGCACTCTGGGCAGAAGAGGTATTGGCGGAAAGGCGTACAACAGAGCGCAGCTCCACTCGCGACAAAAAGCGTCTCAGAGCGAGCACCGCCTTGGAAATTCTAACGCACAGAACTGATGACATTGCGCGTTCTCTTCAGTGGCGAATAGATCTAACCAAGGCTCTCCCCATCGCAGAAAGAGGCCTTGCGCCACGTCCGAGTTCAGACGCCATTCGTGATCCATCGAGCACCGACGGCTGAGTTCGTCCGCCCTGGCGTTCAGAGAACCGGCCAGGTGTTGAACCACCTTAGTCACGCCCTGATGTTCCAGCCATTGCCAGAGACGCAGAGCCTCCTGGCAAAGGGTCCATGACCCCACTCCGCCCTGTTTGTTGCAGTACCACATGGCGGTAGTGTTGTCGGTGAACACCTGCACTGCACTCCCTCGGACAGACGGGAGGAATGCCTTCAGTGCCAGACGAATCGCCCGCAGCTCCAACAGGTTGATATGGAGCCGGGACTCCGCCGGACACCAGAGTCCTCTCCCAAGTGGCCTCCCCAGCCCTGGAGGGACGCGTCCGTCACAACAACGTGCTCCGGTTGGGGAAGGGAGAGGGATCTGCCGTCGACCCAATCGCGGTCCGTGAGCCACCACTGCAGCTGTCTCGCAGTGCCCTCCGAGATCAGGACATGGTCCCACAGGTTGCCCCGGTGCTGGGCCCACTGAAACTTAAGGTCCCACTGCAGAGCCCGCATCCGCCACCGTGCGTGATGCACCAGAAGGATGCAGGAAGCCATCAGCCCCAGAAGCCGCAGCGTCAACCTGACCGAAACCCGGGATAACGGCCGGAAGACCGGAATCAGGGCCTGTATATCCCGGACCCGCTGTTCGGGCGGGTAAACCCGAAACCGAGTCGAGAACCGCTCCGATGAAAAGGAGTTTTGAGAGGGGCACAGGTGTGACTTCGGCACATTGATGGAAAATCCCAGCTGGTGCAGGAGATCCGCCGTAGTCTGGAGGTGGCTGACGACTGTCTGGGGCGAGCCCGGCTTCAACAACCAGTCATCGAGGTAGGGGAAGACTGATACCCCTAACCTGCGCAGGTGAGCTGCGACCACCGCCATCACCTTCGTGAACACCCGTGGGGCGCTGGTAAGGCCGAAGGGGAGCACGGTAAACTGAAAGTGCTCGAGGCCTACCGTGAACCGCAGGTAACGCCGGTGGGCCGGCAGGAAGGGGATGTGGAAGTGTGCGTCCTGCAAGTCCAACGCTATCATCCAGTCTCCTGGGTCTAGGGCAGCCAAGACCTGAGCCGGTGTCAGCATTTTGAACTTCTCCTTCCGGAGGAAGCCGTTGACGTTCCTCAGATCCAAGATAGGACGTAGGCCCCCTTTGCCCTTCTTGGGTACCAGAAAGTAGTGGGAGTAGCAACCACGACCTACTTCTGGCCCAGGAACGCGCTCGATGGCCCCCTTGGCCAAGAGGGCCGACACTTCCTCCTGCAGGAGCCGCAAATGATCCCCCGATACGCGGTGGTGTTGCGGTGGCATGGCTTGAGGGGTCGTCTCAAAGGGGAGGGAGTAGCCCCTTCAGACGATCTGCAGCACCCACCTGTCCGAAGTGACTGTGCGCCAGTGAGAGAGGTGATGGCGGACCCTGCCTCCCACTGGCGTCACATGGGCCGAAAAGCACGGACTAGGAGGGTTTAGAGGCGGTTGCTGGGGGGGCAGGCGTGGACTGGCTCCGCTTGTTCCCCCGACCGCCTCCACGGCGGTTTCCACGGCCGCCGCCGCGCTGGACGACAGTTTGCGGCGAGTGGCTGGCGGCACGCGTGGGGACGCCCCTTCCTTGGCCACGAAAGGAGCGAAAGGCACCCATATGCAGGCGCAGGGCCGAGAGGCCCAAGGACTTGGCCGTAGCCCTGGAGTCCTTAAAGCGCTCAAGCGCGTGGTCTGCCTTGTCGCCAAAGAGGCGACGGCCATCAAACGGCATGTCCATGAGTGTATTCTGGACGTCTGCCGAGAAGTTGGCGGATCTCAGCCAGGCGTGGCGTCGTATCGCCACCGTCGTAGCCATCGCTCTGCTCAGCGAGTCAGTAGTATCCAGTCCGCACCTGATGGAATACTTCGCTGCGTTCCGGCCCTCCACTAGGGCTTGGCAGAGTTTGGCCCGTACCTCCAACGGGCACTCTGGCAGCACTTCCGCCACCGTTTCCCACAGAGAGTGGGTGTAACGTCCCAAGAGGCATGCGGTCTTGGAGGACCGCAGTCCCAGGCTAAGGGACGAGAACACTCTTGCCGTAGGCCTCGTACCTCTTGGATTCCCGATCGGGGGAGCCGTCGGGAATGCGGTCTGGGAGTTAGAGGCCTGGATAACCAGACTCTCGGGGGTGCGGTGGGTGGACAGGAAACTGGGGTCGCCCGGAGCCGGGCGGTGGCGTCTGGCCACGTTCCTATCTACAGGCGAACCTGTAGCGGGCCTGGACCAAGTGCCCAAAAGAACGTCCGTCAAGGCCTCATTAAACGGCAGCAGAGGCTCCGCGGAGCATGACTGCGGCTTAACGACCTCAGTGAGGAGGTTAGTCCTCACGGCCGCGACGGGGAGCTCAAGGCCCAAGGTCTTGGCAGCCCTCATCAGCACCACACCATAAGTCGCACCCTCCTCCGAAGCCGCGGTAGGAGGAGAGACGAAACCAGTCTCTGGAGAGGTCTCCAGGCCACTGGCCTCCCCAAGATCTCCTGTCCAGTCCATGTTAGACTGACACTCCCTTGTCAGAGGGTCCTCAGACCCCTCCCAATACTCCTCTTCCCCCATCTCCTGAGACTCAGGGTCATAAGCGAATGAGGACGGTTCATACTCTGAACGGCGTCGAGATCGGCGCCGATAGGCGTCGTCCCGACGTCGGAACCGATTGAGAGGAGGCATCGGGGACGGCGCAGACCGAGGCAGATGCCGGAGGGGACACCATACGGACCGACGCCGGGGGGGTCGTAAGGTCCACCGGTGACGATCCATCGCCCGAGGAGGGTCCAGCGGTGCCCTGCAGCGCCGAGCCCGAAGGCGCCGACGACGCCGGGACCGCTGCACCCCGCGGCGCCAGGCCCGAGGGCGCCGGCGGTGTCAGGATCATGGAGTCCTGCGGCGCCGTGCCCGAAGGCGCCGGCGGCGTCGAGGTCATAGTCCCCGACCCACTAGGGCACCCAGACGGGTTCGCTGGGCCCGAAGGCGCCGTGGACCCCGTCGGAGAAGAAAGGGACCTCATGGCCATGAGGAAACGCTCAATCTCCTCCGGCGTCGCGTTCAGCCCAGGGACCGGGGGGTATGGAACCGAACGCGGCGCCCGCGACTCCCGAGGAGCCGCGTGGGCGGTGTCACCCGAACCCCCGGTTGCGTCGCGTGAGCGGCGGGGGGAGTCAAAAGAGCGATGATGTCTCTTCGACTTCTTGTGTTTCTTACCTGACGACTTGGACACAGAGGAATGGCGCCGACTCCCGGAGCTGTGACGACTCCGTCCCCGCGACCTGTCCCTCGACCTCCCGTGGGACCGGGACCTCACACGGCGCGGGGTCGACTGGCGGATCTCGAGTCGCCTGTGGGACCGCTCCCGCCTGGCCTTCCTCGACAGGGCCCGACAGTCTGAGCAGGCCTCGTCGTCATGGTCGACGCCCAAACACATCAGGCACAAGCGGTGGGGATCCGTGACCTACATGGTACGGTCGCACTCGTCGCAATGCTTGAAGCCGGGCATCCCTAACGGCACCGTCGGAGTCGTAAAGACTTCGAAAAGGGATCAAAAAGATCACAAAAGGTTAGTCAAAAAGTGACTAGGGAACTGCTCTTTCCAGATCTGCGCTGGCTGGCGCGGAAAAAAGAAGAACTGACGTCAGCACGCGGAGGACGCCGACGACGGACGCGCAAGGGTACTGCTACGCAAAACTTTCCGGATCCAGTCTGACGCCTGGGGATATTCTAAGGTAAGGAATCTATCACTAACGTGTCTCTTTCAGATATAGTCAACAGATAGGGAACTTGCAGGTAAACGTTGTAAAAGTGTTACAGTATCACTAAGAAAGAGGGAACATTTTTGTGCTTACACAATCAATGAATATCAACAGTCAAAGGTTTTTTTCCCTCAATATAGCCAAAACAATCCAAACGGGACATCATCTAGCTCTAAACAAGCTGAGCACATATTTACCTAAAAAGCATCTCACAAAGAGGATATATCTCAGGGACCGCTTGAAGTTACAGTATTAGTGACTGTGTCAATCTAACCAGTGACATCTTAAGGATTTTAGTTCTCCAGGGTAAGAAATATATTTGGGGATGAGGGCATCATGTTCAGAGCTAGTGTGAATTATATTACAGATTCTCTTTATTCAAGCTCCATGATGTCAAACAAAATGTATTTGTATGTTAATGGTAGAGAAATAGACATACGATAAATAAGTATAGTTTCCAAGGGGCACGTTGCAAGGTGAGGGACATTGCCCACACCTTAATACTTCACTGATTAGAACAGAGAAAAACATTTTTACCACAAGAAAATGCTTCTAGGTATGCTTAAGTAATGATGTTTGCTAAAACAGTACTATTTTAAAAGAAGAGTCAGGCCTGAGAAGGACGGGAAGATAGGGGAGCAAAGGCTATAGATCTAGTAATAGGAAATTTTTAAAAATTACTTACCGGTTTCCAGTGCGTTCTTCATCAGACTCTTTCCCCTCTTCATCATCACTAAACTTTAGCTTCTCAGAGTAATCGACTTCTTCATGAGCACCTGTCCAAAGATTTAGCAGATGACCCCAAGTGAATCAAGAGACTTGGTGCACATTTAACGAATAAAGGAAGACATGACAAACACAGTTCGAAAAACAGGGAGGAAGAGAATTACCTGAGATTATCATTTCTCCTAAATTTGAGAAGAAATTAGTTTCCTACCCGTAAGTTCAGATCTCCAACATTGGTATGGAGAAGTTACATAACTGTATGAATAGTTCTGTATAGTAGGTATCTCCATTAAAGTCAAACCTTGAATAATTGACCCCGGAAAACCTTATTTAATATATGTAGAATATACACGAAAGAGATCTGTATAGTGTTAGTCACTGGAAGACATTTTTCATTTATTTGTAGTGCAGACAGTAAGAGTTGTATTTCCTTGAGCATGCGGATAGAGACTGCAGGATGCATGAACTGCAAAGCTTACACCACTTTTTATAGGACAAGCGGACTGTGCCTGAAAACATAAAACGCAAAGGAAACAAGCATTTGCACTACAATAGGTCTCACATTTACGTGAGTTTAAGCTATCGGCATTGTATATGAAAATGTTTTTTTTTTCATGTTTTTAACCTCTTAAGTGCTGCGTCGGGGCGTTGGCTGACGGCAGCACTACCTCCCCAGTGCTGCGCACGACCATTGGACGTCCATTCAGCACTAGTTCCAATGGACAGCACAGCACCGGGGAGGGATATTTGCGCCGCATCTAAGGTGTTAAGAGAAACAAAAATAAAAGGCATTGTTATTTAAGTCAATAGCTCAAACTCGCGTACATGCAAGACTTATTACATTGCAAATGCTTGTGCTTCTCTGTCTCTGCCATCCTCCTGTTGCGTCAGTATCTTGCTGCTTTTCCCCGTGTTGCTTCTGTGTTCCATTGCCTTCCCACCCTGTTGCTTTATCCCTTGCTCTCCCTGTTGCTTCTATTCCCCCGATTGATTTCAATACGCTTTTGCACATTTTAGGTTTAATTACCTATCTTACTTGGATCAGTAACTAAAGACAGAAAGTCTCCATGTATGCATGGTACCGACACAATGAGGCTAGCAGCCACGCAAAGTATTTTTACATTTTACTTTAGCCATGCTGCATAACATTGCGGAAGCTGTGTAGTGTGGCCACAAACCATTGGCGAGTCGTATTGTCTTTGCCAATGCTCGTCTTGTATAGCCCTACTCATCCCAATGCAGGGCGTCAAAGCGCTTTACATCAACACGTGCATTATACATGTACAATAAATTATATAAGTTTGTAAATGAATGTACAGGATGTGTTACATAAAATTAGGGGGTTGCAAGGTGTCGAAGTCACATCTTCCATAGCGCACTGTGCGGTTATCCTCGCAATGCGGGCAAACATACACATGATCGACCTGCTAAACATATATGTGAGGGCTTTAGATCTGATGTCACTCTTTGTGATGCCACTTCCTGTAAAGTCGTGACTTGTGATGCCACTCTCTACGATGTCAATTCCTGTGATGCCATGTGTGATGTCGAGCATCGTGATGTCGCACGAGTGATGTGACTTGCATACTGCCTAAATAGGTTTGTTTCCCCCACTTTTTAGGACTTGTGCCCTGACTAAGCCAGATCGAACAACAAAGAATAACGGAGCGTCAATACGTAGTTCTCATTTAACCATTTTGCTTGTTCGTTTAAAAAAACTAAAACCTGGTCACTAGTGGAAGAGAATATTTACTCACTCGATAGATTGCATTTATAACATTACTAAACAATACTCCATGACGCCAGGACACCTTCGGGTATTAGTTAGCGCTTAATAAATACAAATAACATAACATAACATGACGCGGAGCATGAGTAGTTGCGTGTATACTTGTGAAAGCGGCCCAGAATGTAAAGAGCTGTTTGGAAAAATATAGATATATCTATTTAAAAACACCCACGCGGATCAGCTAAAAGCACCTTCGAGGAAATTAACAAACCGCTAAGTAGCAGCGCCAAGGGCAAGTGCTGGTTTGTAGCAAGCATCACTTCACATTGTAATAGAGCGTGCTTTAACTACAAGTAAGAAAATGGAAAAAGATAAGGGACCTAGCGGGACTTGCATCTACGAATAGGATGTGCATCAGACACAACTGAGCTTTCCAACTCTGCACCACAATACCGTGGAGACGTTTCTCTCCCAAAAAAGAAAAAAAAAAAAGATACAGGACAAATTCAAGTGACTCCAGTAAAGAACAGCCTTTCCCGTAGCCTGCTTGAGGCACTCTCCTCATGAGGCCTGGCCTCTATAGAACTTTTACTTAGGGGCCTGGGTCTCCTTGGGTTGCGCCTATAGGGTGAACACCGACAGCACGCGAATCCCCCAGCCCCGCCTATCAAGTACAGAGAGGAGTAATGTTTACATGAAGCACACACACCTCATCTTCGCTCACACTTCTAATAGGTACTGTATTCACACTGGCATCAACTAAGTGGATGCGACATAACCAAGCAACGTGCATTGACCAAACTCTTCCTTCTATCCTCATGCCTCTCCAAGAAGGCCTACAGACTCGCCGTTGGTCGCTCCAGACAGTTCAAGTGCCGGACAACCACACGAGCCGGGTCGGACTGGCCTGTAGGGCAATCTGGCAGGGCCAGAAGAGCTGCTCTGACAGCTCTATGTAGGGTGGGGCTTTGGGCCATTTTATGATCGGGTCTTGTGGGACACTTGTGTAAAGGTTTAAAAGGTGAACCCATTAAGAATGTAAGAACAAGGTTCAAGTCCCATTGAGGTACAATAAAGGGAGTAGGAGGAAATTTATTTATAAGACCCTTTAAAAATCTTAAAACAGGAGATTTAAATTAAGACAGCTGATCCAGCAAACAGAGAAATGCCGATAATACAGAAAGATAACCTTTCACTGTAGCCACAGCAAACCCTTGCGGAGCCAAAGAAAGCGATAACTGAAGTATGTCTGGCAAACAAGCCCTCAAAGGTTCGATGGATTTCTCTCCACACCAAGAAAACAAATTTAGACCACCTATAAGAGTAGATAGACTTGGTGGAGTCACACCTGGCCGATAAAATTACATCCACCACATCATGTGGAAGAGAAAAAGAATTCAGGTTGCCCCGTTCAATCACCAGGCATGAAGGTGTAAGGTCTGGAGGAGGGGGTGTAGAACCTGCCCCTCCATTTGAGAGAGGAGATCTGCCTTGAGAGGGAGACGGAGCGGCGGGCACAAGGAGAGGTGGAGAAGATCTGTGTACCACACCCTTCTTGGCCAATCCGGAGCAACCAATATGACTTGGGCCCGGTCATGGCGAATCTTCCTCAGAACCCGCGAGTCCCAGCTCAACTGAAACGTATCCCACAACGCTACCTGCAATAGATACTGGAGGCTGCAGATTAACGGGCAGTGAGCATTCTCAAGAGTCGCAAACAGGTCCACCTGAGGAGTCCCCCACGTCCGAAAGACGTGACGAACTACCTCTGGATGAAGCCTCCACTCGTGGTCGACTGTGAACTGCCGTCTTAGACTGTCTGCTCGTACGTTCAGAACTCCGGCCAGATGATTTGCCATCAGACAAATCTGATGGTCCTGAACCCAGGACCAGAGACGCAGAGACACTGCGACCCTACTCCTCCCTGCTTGTTGACATACCACATCGCGGTCGTGTTGTCCGTTAGGACCTGAACCGACTGACCGCGAAGGGAAGGGAGGAAGGCCTTGAGCGCCAGACGTATCGCCCCAACTCTAGAAGGTTGATGTGAAGCAACCTTTCCTCTGGAGACCAAACACCCTTGATCTCCAGATCCCCCAGATGAGCACCCCACCCTAGGGAGGATGCATCAGTTATCACTGTGGCAACGGATGGAGGAAGATTGAAGGGCATTCCTTGAGACAGATTGACCTCCGCGCTCCACCAAGACAGATCCGCCGCAGCTTCTCTGGAGATCCTCACTGACTCCCCGAGATCCCCGTTGTGCTGATACCACTACCTACGGAGGCACCACTGGAGCGCCCTCATGTGCCAGCGTGCATGGTTGACTAACAGAATGCAGGAAGCCATCAGACCGAGCAGACGTGAGACCTTCAGGACTGGAACGACCGCTCCATTGTAAAATAAAGGAATCATTTCCTGTATGTCACAAATCCTTTGAGGAGGAGGGAATGCCCGACATACAGTTGTATTCAGTACAGCACCTATGAACAGGTTGCGCTGGGAGGGCACCAGGTGAGATTTGGGCACATTTATCGAAAAACCCAAACTGTACAACAACTGAGTTGTGACTTGCAGATGATGGAGCACTATCTCTAGATATTCTGCTTTGATCAGACAATCATCCAGATGAGGGAACACTGGTTTCCCTGACCTTCTGAGATGTGCTGCCACCACAGCCATCACCTTATTGAAGACTCGACCGCAAACTGGTAATGTTGCGATCCCACCGTGAAACGGAGATACATCCTGTGCTGCGACTTCAGGATAGGGATGTGAAAATATGCATCCTGCAAGTCGATCGACACCATCCAGTCTTCTTCCAGCAGCGCTTGAAGAACCTGCGCAAGGGTGAGCATCTTCAACTTTTCCTGCTTCACAAAAAGGTTCAAGATCCTGAGATCCAGGATTGGACGAAGTCTGCCATCCTTCTTGGGGATCAGGAAATAACAGGAGTAGCATCCCTGACCCCTTTCCTGCTCTAGAACCACCTCTATTGCACCTTTTTTCAGTAGTGTTAGGACTTCCTCTTGCAAGAGAAGCAGGTGGTCCTTCGAACAAAAACCCTGGCAAGGAGGATAATTGGGAGGGAACTCCCGGAAGGGAAGTGCAGACCCATTCTCCAAGAGATTGAGAACCCAAAAGGTCCGATGTGACTGATTCCCAATCTCGTAGAAAATAGGTAAGGCGACCCCCTACAGGACCCGTATGATTCTGAATGGAGGATCTAGGGCTGCTTTGCTGATGATGTAGGGGGGTGGGAAGAGGAGACTTGACGCCCTCGAGGACAAGCTCTTTGCTTGCCCCTGTATGATCTATACAGCGTATTTTGCTGTTGCTGTTGAGTTTGAGGGTAGAGTCAAAAGGAGGAACGTCCAAACCCCCTATATCTTTTATTCGCAGTGCCCTGGTCTGCAACCCCAAAGATCTGGCAGTAGCCCTACTGTCCTTAAATATTTCTAAAGCTGCATCAGCCTTTTTGCCAAAAAGACCAGAACCATCAAAGGGCAAATCCAATAGGGCTGCTTGAACGTCCGCAGAAAAGTCAGATGACTTTAACCAGGCTGCTCTTCTAGAGGCAATAGAAGTCCCCATAACCCTAGCTACTGAGTCAGCCGTGTCAAGCCCGCTTGGTATAACTTGACGCGCATCAGCTTTTGGGTCAGCTAACACCTCATTAAAATCCTTTCTGTCCTCCTCCAGAATCTTAGGAGCCAACTGCTTTACAGAGTCCATTACAGCATGTATGTATCTCCCCAAAAGGCATGTGGCATAAGAGCCATACTCGCCGATGAGAATATTTTCTTCGCAGTTTGATCTTGTTTCTTAGACTCCTTGTCTCCAGGCACTTGAGGGAATGCACCAACAGACTTCTTTGAACAGGCTGCCTGTATCACTAAACTTTCTGGCAAAGGGTGTGATGATAAAAAATCTGGGTCACCAGGCGCCACTTTATACCTCCTCGCAACCCCCTTAGCAACTGCAGAAGCTGTGAGAGGCCTGTTCCAAACCTCCAATATGGGTTCTGTTAAAGTCTCATTAAAAGGAAGTAATGGTTCAACAACAGAAGATGGGGAATGGAGGACTTCTGTCAAAAGATTAGATTTGAATTCAGCAGTATGAAAACTTAAATTCAAAAGATCTGCAGCCTTCTTGACATGGTATGGTGCAACGTCTTTTGAAGGGGCATCTGAAACAGAAGACGGCTCCCAATCAGGCGAAAGCTCCAAACCGCTAGCCTCCCTCAAGTCATCAAAATAATCCTCTTGAAGCTCACCCTCTTCGACTTCAGCTTCAGCCTCTCTATACCTCTGCTCTTCAACAAGGCGCTGAGCTTCACGCCTCGATCTCTCCTTCAAGAGCGGTGTCGTCGGATCCGCAATCGACTCAGCCGGAGCCGGCGTCGAGATCGGACCCGGGAGCATAGGCTGATGTTCTCGAGGCGGACCGGCGCCGGTGACTACTGTATCGGCGTCGAAGACCTCGGCGGCGCCGAGAAATGCCAAGGCGGAGTCGGCGCCGGCATAAAAGGCATAAATTGAGCTGGAGCATAAGATTGAGGAACTCCCAAATTATATGCCATGGGACCCATGGGGCCCATGGGACCGGACGGTGCACCAGAGGGGTACAAAGCTATGAAGTAGACGCCATACATCGCGTTCAAAACTGTGTAGGGTCTTGACCTGGAGCTGGAAAGGGCGGGTAAGGACCCACAGGATGCCCACGTGGAAGCTCCGTATTCGCCTCTTCTACAGGTGGATGAACCGGAGTCATCGAACCCTTCGGTAAAGGGCCTCTTCTATCTCTCGAGCCGGAGACGGCGCCGGAGAAGGATTCAATACCGGAGACGGTGAATGCTCCAGCGACTCCAAGGACGTGGCCTCACCTTCTGGATCCAGAATCTCTGGAGAAGGAAATACTTCATCTTTTCTATGTCTCCTCCTAGGTGACTTTGGTCCCGAGTTTTTTCCAGAATGATGACGAGATCCATTTATTTTCTTCTTATGCTTCTTTTTTGCTGATGTAGAAGCATGTCCCGATGACTACTTCGAAGGCGGCGCTGTGCGGGACCTTGATCTCGACTTCGACCTTGTCCTCAAAGTCTTCCTTTCCTTTTTACCCTTTAAATAATTATGC
>NW_028248446.1:0-15965 GCF_964263255.1 Lissotriton vulgaris
GGGGAATGAAGAGCCAGGAACAGAAGCGAGGGAGGAAGGAAGAGATGAGGAAAGGAGGGAGAGAAAGACGTGAGGGCGGAAGAAAGACAAAGAGAGGAGGAAGGAAGAGACAATGAAAGGAGGGAGGGAAAGACGCGAGGGAGGAAAGAAGAGATTATGAGTGGAGAGAGGGAACGAAGCAAGGAAGAAAAGAAGAGAGGATGAGAGGAGGGAGGGAAAGAAGAGCCAGGAGCAGAAACAAGGGAGGAAGGAAGAAACGAGGAAAGGAGGGAGAGAAAGACGTGAGGGCGGAAGAAAGACAAAGAGAGGAGGAAGGGAAAGACGCGAGGGAGGAAGGAAGAGACAACGAAAAGAGGGAAGGAAAGACGTAAGGGAGGAAAGAAGAGATTATGAGTGGAGAGAGGGAACGAAGCAAGGAAGAAAAGAAGAGAGGATGAGAGGAAGAGACACCCAAAGGAGGGAGGAACGAAGCAAGGGTGAAGGAAGAGACGACAAGAGGAGGGAGTGAAAGACGTGAAGGAGAAAGGAAGAGACAACAAGAGGAGGGAGGGAAAGACACGAGGGGGGAGGAAGAGAAAGGAGGAAAAGACTCAAGTAAGGAAAGAAGAGACAACAAAAGGAGGGAGGGAAAGACAAGAGGGAGGAAGGAAGAGACAACGAGAGGAGGGAGGGAATGAAGCGAGGGAGAAAGGAAGAGGAGTCAAAAGGAGGGAGGGAAAGAAGCAAGGGGGAAGGAAAAGATGACAAGAAGAGGGAAGGAAAGATGCAAGGGAGGAAGGGGCGACGAGAGGAGGGAGGGAAAGATGCAAGGGAGGAAGAAGGAGGAGATGAGAGGAGGGAGGGAATTAAGCGAGGGAGGAAGGAAGGGAGGTCAAGAGGAGAGAGTGTTAAGAAGTGAGGGAGGGAGAAAGAGACAACTAAAGGAGGGAGAGAAAGAAGCGAAGGAGGAAGGAAGAAGGAAGAGACGACAAGGGGAGGGAGGAAAAGATGCAAGGGAGGAAGAAGCAAATGAGAGGAGGGAGGGGACAAAGTGAATCAGTGATGTCACCAATGTTGCCGGTCTGTGTCAGTGGAAGCACGGTCTACTGACCCCTCTTCTGCAAAGCTCCGATGTTATGTGAAACCAAGAACCTTGTGCTGAGGTCCTGTGTGCATATGGAGAGCATACATGTGCACCACGTGTGTAGCACTTCCATGCTAATAAGACTTAGGGGCATATTCACAACCTCCTATCGCCACCGCAACGTCACTTTCAGTGAAGTTGTGGTGGCGATAGGGACTGGCCTCGTTCACAAAGCAGCGTTAAGCCACCCACGTGGCTTAACGCTGCCTTGTGAATAAGGCCCCCTTTCACACTGTATTTGGCGTGAAAGGGGCGTGCAGTGGCTGTTGTGGTGGGCGTTCCACCGCAACACCCATTGATATTTACACTGCCCCCTATTCACAAGGGCAGCGTAAATAGGAGGCAGCGCCAATATTAAGACCAGAAAAACCCTGGTCTTAAGTTGGCGATACGAGGAGAAATGCATTATTTCTCCCTGTTTTTGCTTTTTCCATGTGTGCTGCCTTGTGCAGAACACATGGAAAATGCAAACTGCCTTGGTTTGTTCATGTACTGGAAGGTGTCCTTTCCTGCACATAAACAAACCTTTTATTAACCCCTTGCGTGGGCATGACGGAACCACGCCATCATGAGCCACAGGCGGCGTGTGCTCATGACAGCGTGGTTCCGTCATGCAGGTGCCGCTCTGCCCACGTGGCATTAATTCCCTGCCTGTGCAGGCGAATTAATGAGCGAGCGGGGCCATGATGGAACCACGCCATCATGAGCACAGGCCGCCCGTGACTCATGACGGCGTGGTTCCGTCACGAGCATGGCAGCGCTGTGCTCACCCCGCGCTGCAGCAAAATTCGCTTTGCGGCCAAAGGGTTAAAATGCTGTTTTGTAACTTACATGTGTGCTGCATGAAGCAGCACACATGTAAGTTACAAACTGCCATTTTAGGTTTGTTTATGCGCAGGAAGGGACACCTTCCTGTACATAAACAAACCTCCCTGCTTGCAGACACCCTTGCACTCTGGTGCAAGGGTGCCTGCGTTGGCGCTAAGTTGTGAAACGTAGCGCCATCGCAGGGGGAAACGCAAGGCTGCACCCTATCCTTGTGAATAGGGTGCAGCCTTCCGTTGCCGGAGTGGTGGAGAGAGGCGTTAAGCCGGGAAGGCTAGCTCTTCTCTCCGCCACTTTCTTGTGAATATCCCCCTTAGTGTGCTGTAAGTCTGAGCACTAGGGCCAGAGTGATCCATTTTCAATGTCCCTGGTTTAGCATGGCATAAGATGGGGCGAGGACAGCGGCCCCGTGCAGTGGAGTGTGTTGCCTGCATTCCTGTTTGTGGGTGGAGACGCAAACATTGAAGAAAGGAGGATGGAGACGGGCTACTTTTAGCAAATCAATGAGGCAGTTTGTAGTAAAAAGCTATTGATTAGTTCTACCCGAGCACTGACATACCGAGCACTGACATTTGTAGATGGTTCTTCTGCCTGTTACCCGGGGGCGGTCTGCACTGGATAGATGCAGTTGGGTCAGCGTTTACATAGGAAATGCCTTTTTGTGTTGCTTATAACTTTGTCATCGTTTGACAAATCTTCTCAAAATATACCCAAAAAAGTGTTCTTTGTTTCCTTGTTTGTGCATGGAAAGTTTTGGGATGATCCATCAAGCGGTGGCTAAAAAAAAAGGGGGTCCCACAACACAAACCTCCAAGCATTTTCCATAGAATTTTGTCAGAAGCTTTTTCGCAAAAACTGCTGAACAGAATTATACCAAATTCAATAGGAAGCTAGACTTGGTCCACAGATTGTGCTTTTTATGATCTGGTGTAAATCTGTTCAGTAGTTCTTGAAAAATGTAAGTATATAATTTTCTGTATTTATCCACTTTTAAAAATAAATGCAGACAGAAAAGACATTGTTTTCTATCTGTATTTATCTGTAAAAATCCGTAAAAACAGAAAACAGGGAGCCTTATTTATAATTTGTGAAGGAATTGTTTTTAAAAGTAGTTAAAAGTAGTTCTTCGTGATGTTTTTTAATGGACTAGTCTCCACCATGTACTAACTGTGCAGGAACTGCCATTTTTAATATCTTGTATTGATATAATTAAATGTGTTCAAATTGTTTTAAAAAAATAAAAACAAATATATATTAGCACTACCTTCCAGTTTGGATATAGATTGATGTCACAAGGGGTGGTATACTGCTAGTTTAAGGAGGAGTGAATGTGTGAAGCAGAGTCAACTGTGAGTGTGCATTAGAATTGTATGTGTATTCCTATGTATTACTAAAATCCATGGGAACATTTTTTGCTTTCCTTAGACAAGGCTCAGCCCCCTGGGACAGAGTGAGCCACCTCTCTCTTGTTCAAACATAGCTTGGGGTTGGCAGCCTTCTAGAGATTTGGCCACAGGGCCTGGCAGCAGACCAAGCCCTATGGTCAGCCGGCCACTGCACATGGCCAAATGCTGTGTGCACCGTAGGGTTGACTGCCTGCGGGGAGTCAGATGCAGGGCCTGGCTGCATCCAGGCTCTGTGGGCAACCTCACACCACATTCGAGCAAAGGCTGTGGGTGTGAGGTTGTGAGGTGTGAGGTTGCCTGGCTGTACAGGGTTGGCCGCCTCCAGGTGGGTTGGCAACAGGGCCTGCTCATCAGTGATGTCATCAATGATATCATTTGAGATGTCAACAGTGATGTCACAAAAAATATCATATAACATGTCATGAATGATGTCATATGTGAGCTAATCAGCAGTGCATGAGGTGGTGCAAGTTATAGTTATGTCTGCTAACTATAATTGGTGAATTTCTGTGTTTTTTTAGTTCAGAATGTTAACGCTGTCATTGAGATGTTCAGCTACTATAAAGTCACTTTGACCTTGTTTTTTTCAGTGCATTTCTAAGGTTTAAAAAAATATATAAACTGATATCTATATCACACCTAACCATAATGTTTGCTATATATATTCAATATATACAAATGACATCACTGATGACATTACTGATGACATCATCCAGTATATGTGGTTTGCTTCGTTATTTAAATATGCATTATATATATATATATAGCAATTTGCATTGAAGAATGAGTGGATATATATAAATAAATATTTGGATGGAGGATTTAGTAGCAGTGTAATTGACTGTCATTTGAGATGTCATCAGTGATGTCACTGACCATGTCATGAATGATCTAATATGTGACATCATCAGCAGTGCATTGCGGTTGCGCGAAATATAGTTAGTACAACTAACTATATAGGAGCAATTTCAATGGTTTTGTATGAGTGAAATGTCCAGCTAACTATAACACCCCTAAAACTTATAGTTTTTTGAGTGAATTTTAAAGGTTTTTTAAATGCTAATTCCTAACTATATAAGGCCTGAAACCTATGGTTTTTTCAGTGAATTTCAAAGGTTTTTTAAATGCTAATTCCTGACTATATAAGGTATGAAACCTATGGTTTTTTCAATGAATTTCCAAGGTTTTTTAAATGCTAATTCCTAACTATATAAGGCCTGAAACCTATGTTTTTTTCAGTGAATTTCAAAGGTTTTTTATATGCTAATTCCTAAATATATAAGGCCTGAAACCTATGGTTTTTTCAGTGAATTCGCAAGGTTTTTTAAATGCTAATTCTGTTAGTGGATAACGTTTAAATATGTTAATATCCTTGTGGAACCACCTGAGCAGCCCTGGGGGTTTAGGTTGTTTCTACCCTGCCCCCTTTTTGCATTCTACACGTTTGTTTTTCTGCTTCTTTTGTGCCTCGGTCTACCTAGCACAAGATGAATGCCAACACTTCCTGGTTAGAAGTGTTGACAGCCAATGAGCATGCTGCTTTCCTGCGAAAGGCATGCTGATTGGCTGCCACTATCTGTCATCGCTCCAAACCAGGAAGTGTTGGCAGCCATCTTGTGCCTCGGTAGAACCAAGGCAGTGAAACAAAGGTGCAAAACACGCAAAGGGGGCTGGGTAGAAGCACCCTGACCCCCTAGGCCTGCTCAGGGGGCCCAAAAAGATTTATTTTTTGTGGTTTTTCCCCATGGTACGCTCAGGGTACGCGTATATGGCATCATACCCATCGCGTACTCCGCAAAATTTTCAAAAAAAAATATTCGTTTTTTTTTACCTTCGGGGTCCTCCTAGGCCCCCTGATAAAACCTAGGGGGTCAGGGGATCTCTACACTGCCCCCTTTTATAGTTTTCCCCTTTTGTTTTTCACCTCTTGTGTCTCGGTTCAACTGAGACACAAGATGGCGGACTCTCCGAACCGTTTGGAATGTTCACAGACACCTGAGAGCCAATCAGCTTTCCGCTCGCGCACTTCCATGTCGCGCCGGGTGCGCTCCCCGGTACGCGTACCGGTAAGCGCTGGAAGCGCGCATATAGATATATATGTGTTTTTGAACCTAATTTTCGTAAAAACCACTGGAGCAATTTTCACTAAATATAGAAAAGGCACTTCTGCGTATCAGTCCCTACAATTTTTCAAAGTTTAGTGTAATTCCGTTCAGAGGTTCGGGCTGTAGCCTTGTCTATTCGTCCTATGGAAATTAACATGGGGAAAACATGTTTGGGACCCCCCTTTTTCTTGGTCCCCGCTTGACGAATCCCCCCAAAACTTCCAGGGGAGGAGCGGAGCGGAGCTGGCCTAAAATTTGGAAAATTACACGCAAATTCCTCAACCGGCGCCAAAGTTATTACCAATAGAATGTTGCGGATTTCCTATGGTAGCTAGGTCCTAACTATATATACCTACTGGCTATCGCCAGTAGGTAATATATATATATATATATATATATATATATATATATATATATATATATATATATCCCTGCCTTGGTCATGTGATCAAGGCAGGGATCTGCCGAAACGCGTCGTGGCTGACATGGTTGCACTTTGAAGCAAAATAAAAAGATAAGCACGAAAACTGGGTCTACCTCGTCTTTGCTGGTGTGTGGCTGTAGTCTTCTTGTGGAGACGGAGGCGAGCTCTTGCAACATATATATATATATATATATATATATATATATATATATATATATTACCTACTGGCGGTCGCCAGTAGGTAGTTATAGTTAGGATAATTTTCAATGTTAAATCTCAACATTCTATTTTGAATAACTTTGGCGCCGGTTGACGAATCTGCCTGAAATTTTCAGGAAAATGGTCTCATGGCGGTCCGGTCCTTCCCTGAAAGTTTGGGGGGGATTCGTCAAGCGGGGGCCGAGATAAAAGGGGGGTCCCAAAACGCGTTTTCCCCATGTTAATTTCCATAGGGCGGTCGATTTCACTTTTAGCCCGAACGGCTGAATGGATTTCCACCAAACTTGGCAAAATTGTAGGGACTGGTAGCCCGATGTGCCTTTGCTATGTCTCAAGATATGTGCTCCAGTGGATTTTGAGTAATTTAGGTTCAAAAAAATATATATATCTATAGGCGCTCTCCCGTGCGCGCACGGGAGTGCGCTCCAGGCGCGACACGCGACTTGCGCGCAGGAAGCTGATTGGATCTCAGTTGTCTGTAAACATTCTAAACAGTGCGGAGCGGCCGCCATCTTGTGTCTCGGTAAAATCGAGACACAAGGGGTTTGAAAAAAAAAGGGGCAAATGACCATAAGGGGGAAGAGTAGACCCCCTCTGACCCCCTAGGTTTGATGTAGGGACTAAAATAGGGTCCTGCAGGGCATTAAAATTTTTTTTTCGTTTTGCGCGGGGGAAGCGCATGGTACGCGCACCGGAAGCACGGGGAAAATCCAGGACCATATTTATGAAGGCCTTGCGCTGTTAGTTTTGCGCTTCCTGTGCGTCAATTTTTGTGACGCACCAGCGGTGTAAAAAAATGCGCATTGTTATGCAATATTTAAAAAGTGACGCATCTATCTAGATGCGTCACTTTTTAAATATAGTGCAACGAGGTACATTTTATTACACTGCTGGTGTTATGCGTCACTTTTCTGTGCGCACTCCTTATGACATTCCAGATGTGTCATATTTAATGTATGACGAATCATGTTGCAGATACAATATGGCGCAGAGTTTTAAAAAGTGACCCATGTACCTAGATGCGTCACTTTTTAAAAATAGCGTCAGGTATAATGTATGCAGAGGGGGTGTTCTCCCGCAAAAAGCTTTGTAATAGCGACGCAGTGAAATCTTTGAGATTTCACTGCGTCAGTTTTAGGATGCTGTTGCGTCAAAATCTTGTGCCTGCTTTACAGCAGGTGTTAGACTGAGGCAAGACCTTTCATATGCTGCTTTCCCCATTTGAAAGGACACATTACTGGAGTTGCGTCACTTTTGTGACGCACTCCAGCAATGCGTTACTTGGAATGTCATAAGGAGTGCGCACAGAAAAGTGACGCATTGCACCAGTAGTGTAAAAAAATGTGTTGCGTTGCGTTATATTTAAAAAGTGAGGTATCTAGGTAGATGGGTCACTTTTTAAAATCAAGCGCCACATTATATCTGCGTGAGGTATAATGCATGCAGAGGGGGTGTTCCCCCACAAAAAGCTTTGTAATAGCGACGCAGTGAAATGTTTGAGATTTCACTGCGTCACTTTTAGGATGCTGTTGCATCCTTTAAATATAGTGCAACGAGGCACATTTTATTACACTGCTGGTGTGATGCGTCACTTTTCTGTACACAGTCCTTATGACATTCCAGATGTGTCATATTTAATGTATGACGAATCATGTTGCAAGGAGTTACAGATACGTCAGTATTTCTGACATATGTGTAAACATAAAAGTGATGCGAGGCCGGCGCAAAATTTTGACGCAATAGCATCCTAAAAGTGACGCAGGGAAATCTCATAGATTTCAGTACGTTGTTATTACCAAGCTTTTTGCGAGGGATTGCCCCCTCTGCATACATTATACCTGATGCAGATACAATATGGCGCAGAGTTTTAAAAAGTGACCCATGTACCTAGATGCGTCACTTTTAAAAAAATAGTGTCAGGTATAATGCATGCAGAGGGGGTGTTCCTTGCAAAAAGCTTGGTAATAATGACGCAGTGCGTCACTTTTAGGATGCAGTTGCGCCAAAATCTTGCGCCTGCTTCACAGCAAACCTTTCACATGGTGCTTTTTCCATGTGAAAGGACACATTACTGGAGTTGCGTCACTTTTGTGACGCACTCCTGCAATGCGTTACTTTTGTGTTTACAGATATGTCAGAAATACTGACATATCTGTAACTCCTTGCGAATTGATTAGTCATATATTAAATATGACATATGTGGAATGTCATAAGGAGTGCGTCCAGATAAGTGACGCATCGCTATTTTCACGTAGCGATGCGTCACTTTTCAGAAATGAGGCCTCCAGTTTATTCACTGTGTCATAACTTTCTTTTCTAACACTCACCTTCTTTCAGTCCTCCTACTTCACTTCCTTTCACCTCTCATACCTTTCTGTTCTTTCTTACTCATTCTCCTTTCAATTATCAATGCACTATATTTCACTTACTCTTCATTTTTTAAGATTATAGCTCTTTGATGAGAATTGGAGGTAGTTCTGAAAAGAACTTTTGGTTTTCTTCTTTTAACTGAAGAGGAACAAAAACAGGGAATAGAAACTGCTCAACAGGAGCAAAAAGAAAAGAAAAAAATTAGGGGTGGGAAGGGCAGTGATGGTTCTCTAATGCCCGAACCATGAGCAGGACACTTTGCTCCCCATAGGTGAGGAGTTGATTGCAGTATCTGCATCTGACGACCCCATGGTTGAATGCAGGTTGAATGTTTGCTACCTGCCCCTGAGTTTGTTCTCTTCTGGAAGAAGTTGCTCCTCCTGTTGATGTAGAGGCCCCATCTCTAGGAACCTCCTGTGCCAGAGCCCTGACACTTTCCCGGGCAAAATTCTGGGGGTGCCTGGTCTCCACATGGCGAATCATGGTGAAGTTGCCAAAAGAGTATTTTTTTAGGGGGTTACCCCGTGACAGGACCTTTTTGCAGATCCTGCACTCTACTTTTGGTGCATTCACCTTCTTCTGGCCTTCTGGAAACTTAAAAAATTTCCAGATGAAATGTCCCTTCACCTTTGGGGTAGGAGGCTCTTCATCAATGAAATCATTGGAGTCATCTTCACTGCTGGATGGTCTGGCAGCCATGATGAATCCAGGAATATGGAGCAGCAAAAAAGGCAGGTCTTTCAGTCACAAAAGTGAAAGAAGAAGTGAAGGAAATGGGTGGGGATTTCATTCATTGTAAAAAAAAACTGTTAGCAACCAATGAAAAGTGTTATTTTAGGGTCACATGACCCGACGCGCTTACGCTGCGCGCTCAGGTGCACTTCCGGGTGCGTTTACGCAGCGCGATCGTAGGCGCTTCCGGGGCGCAAACGTGGCGCGATCGTAGGCGCTTTTGCGTGCGTTTAGGCGCCGCGCACGTAGGCGCTTCCGAGGGCACGTACGTTGCGCGCCGAAGTGACGTCATCAATCTTTAATAGAAATGCATAATCATTTTCCATATTAAAAAAAACAAATTTTATTTGTATGGTACGAAATGTTTTGCATTATTATTAACTTTTCATTCATATTTTTTTTTCACGAACGACAGTTGCGCTCTGGGTGCGCTTTCAGATGAGCGCACGGAGAAGCTTACAGGAGAGCTTAGCTGAAAGCTTCCCCGAGCGCGCACCCAGAGCGCAAAAGAAAAAAATTATAAAAAAAATGAATACTTAAAAAAAAACAGCAAATTGTAAAAAAAAAAAAGGTTAGAAACTCGATATACAAAGGAATTAGCATTTAAATAACTTTGAAATTCACTGAAAAAACCATAGGTTTCACACCAGTTATAGTTAGGAATTTGCATTTAAAAAACCTTTGAAATTCACTGAAAAAACCATAGGTTTCACACCAGTTATAGTTAGGAATTAGCATTTAAAAAACCTATTAAATTCACTGAAAAAACCATAGGTTTCACACCAGTTATAGTTAGCTGGAAATTTTACTGATATAAAACCATTGAAATTCCCACGTTATAGTTAGTCGGACTCACTATAACTTGCGCGTGCAATGCACTGCTGATGACATCACATATTACATCACTCATGACATGGTCAGTGACATCACTCATGACATCACTGATGACACCATCCAGTGAATGTCTGTCTTTCTGAAAAATAAATATGTTTTATATATGTATATGTTAAGGTCGATGGAAGAATAAATGTTTAAATAAGTGTCTAAATGGATGTTTTTAAAAAAAAATTGATTGGTTAACTGGCTTATTAAGTGTATCTTAGTGAATACATATATTAGCGAGTAATGTTTTAATATTTAAATATATGTATCCGTGTTTTACTTTGTGTATAAGTGGCTGCATGGGTTGGTGAGTAGCTACATGTGTGTGTATATGGGTTATTAGATGTTTTTTTAGTATCAGTATGAGTGTCTGTATGGTTTGGTGGGGCTGTTACTTAGCACATAGATGCATCAATGACTGACTCACTGTTTGTATGTGTTTTGAAGACAGCATATGTGCAGGACTGTATGGGTGGATGAGTGTGTATATGTGTGTGTTAGTGAGTGAATGCCTCTCTCACTAGTGTCTTTATGAGTAACTACATATGTTTTAATCTTGTATATATGAGCATTGATGTATATAAGTAAGTATGTGTGAGATTGAGAGATTGAAAGAGTTCCTGTTTAAATAAGTATGTGTTTCTATAAGTGATTGTTTAAGAGAGTAAGTATGTGTAAGTTTCCTTAGAAGTAATGTGCTAATGTGTGTATAGTTGTATATGCAAATAAATGGATGTTTATTAGTTTATTTGCATGTGTGAGTATATGTATGAGTAAGTTTTTGATGACTGTCGGTGTGTAACAGAATGAATAGGGGTATCACTACATATGATGAGTGAGTATATGTATGAGTGAATACATAAAACTGTTGGTGAATGTGTGAAGTTGTATATAGATGGTGAAATTACTGAATTGGTTGTTGTAACTGGTATGGGTATATGCACTTTTTTGAAAATGTTAGTTTCTATTTTTCAATATGTGTTTGAAAGGTTACTTTACAGTGAGAGGAGGTCTGTCACTGTGTCACAAGGATGGTGTCATCAGTGATGTCATGAGTGATGTCACTGACCATGTCATGAGTGATGTAATATGTGATGTCATCAGCAGTGCATTGCACGCGCAAGTTATAGTGAGTCCGACTAACTATAACGTGGGAATTTCAATGGTTTTATATCAGTAAAATTTCCAGCTAACTATAACTGGTGTGAAACCTATGGTTTTTTCAGTGAATTTAATAGGTTTTTTAAATGCTAATTCCTAACTATAACTGGTGTGAAACCTATGGTTTTTTCAGTGAATATATATATACATATATATATATATATATATAGCGAGAGAGAGGTATATACATATATTTGCAGCACACTTAGCAGCGGTCTAAACTGCCAGTAAGAGGTGCTGTGCAGAAGTTGGGAGTTTCTAATTTTCAAAGGCAAGCATGAGCAGCTCGACCCACTCTCACTGCTGCTCGTACACAGTCGAGGACACTCTGACTCACACTCTGGGTTTCTGCATCTGGTTTGAGTTTAGCTGGTTGGGCCTCGCGGCACTAGTACATGAGGAGGACATTCATCCATGAGTACTCGAGATGTTGACGTCTGTGCCTGGCTTTAACTGGCAGCTTTAGAATCTTACTGAGGAGCAGTGGTGGCTGCGACTCTCTGGACACCCCTGAGATCCTAAACTCTCTGGGGTCTATGGGTATTACCAACCACCAAGGCCCAACACCAACTCATCAGAAAAACGAGGACAAAAGCGATCGAAGACAAAATCTCCACTCACGCACACAACAGCAAAGAACTCTTCAACATCAACAAGGAGTTTGCCCAACCCACCAGCGAGTCAGCCAACATCCCTCCCTCACAAGACCTCTGCAACAAACTCAGCACCTTTTCCACCACAAAATCAAGAGGCATCTACAACAACTCTGACAAAGACAACCAACACACGGAACCCCCACCAACCAGCACCAAAACCCTGAAGCCAGCGATCGACAACTGGACAGCCCTTACCACCAAAAACACACTGCCCCCATCACATTTTCAACAGAGCCACTGACACCATCGCACCCAACCTCTGCCACACCATGAACCTCTCCCTGGCGACCGCCTCGTTCCCTGATGACTGGAAACACGCTAAGATCAACCCCCTCCTGAAGAAACCCTCGTCGGATCCCACCAACCTCAAAAACTACAGATCCATCTCCCTGCTCCCGTTCCCAGCGAAAGTAATAGAGAAAGCCATCAACGGCCAACTCGCCACATTTATCGTAGAGAACAACATTCTCGACTTCTCCCAATCAGGCTTCAAAAAAACCACAGTACGGAAACCACCCTCCTCGCCACAACAGACGACATCCTTACCTTACTGGACAAAGGAGAAACAGCAGCCTTCATCCTCCTCGACCTCTCAGCGGCGTTCAAAACAGTCTCTCACCGCACTCTAATACGCAGACTCCACAACGCAGAGATCCAAGACAAGGCCCTCGACTGGATCTGCTCCTTCCTCTGGCAGAACATAGCAGGTCAGACTCCCCCTTTTCCTCTTGGACCCTACACTTACCACCTGCGGAGTCCCCCAGGGGTCCTCCCTCAGCCCTACGCTCTTCAATGTCTACGGGGCTCCGCTCGCCCCATCATAAGAACCTACGGACTCAACATTGTGTCATATGCAGATGACACCCAACTCATCCTCTCCCTATCCAACAAACCCAACACCGCCAGACACAACTTTCGAGAAGGCATGGAAGCCGTCGCCAAATGGATGAAAAACAGCTGCCTACAACTAAACACCAACACAACAGAAGTACTCATCTGGGGCCCAAACCCATATGCCTGGAACGACACCTGGTGGCCCCTCACCTTCGGAAGCCCACCCACCCCCACAGACCATGCATGCAACCTGGGAATCACCCTGGACTCAGAGCAGGCTCGACTACTGCAACGCACTCTATGCCCGAATAAACAAAAACCTCACTGCAAGCTACAGAATATAAAAAACGCCGCTGCAAGACTGGTCCTCAACCTGCCAAGACACTGCCACATCTCCCAGCACCTGCGCACACTCCACTGGCTCCCCATCGAAGCTAGAGTCACCTTCAAGATGCTAACCCAAGCCCACAAGGCCCTCATGACACCAGACCAGCATATCTGAACAGCCGACTCAAATTCCACGCACCCCAAAGGACCCTACGATCAGCCCAGCTCTCCTCTGTGTGGTCCCCCGCACCAGAAAGGCCAGATAGGAAGGCCGCTCCTTCTCCTTCCGCGCGGCCAGAAGCTGGATCGACCTTCCGCTCCACCTCAGACAGATAACATCGCTCCCCATCTTCGCAAGAAACCTCAAAACCTGGCTCTTCGACAGACCCCCTCCTTGATGGACTGGAACCTGCAACCCCACCCCGCCCCACACCCTCCAGAGCCTTGAGACCCTTACGGGTGAGTAGTTGTGCACCTGATTTGATTTGATTTGACAAGGGGCATCCGAATACAGGTAGGAACACTTGCTGCAGCAGTAATAGACAACAAGGGGCTTCTGCCTATGAGTAGCAACACCCCCGAAGCAGCAATACAAACAAGGAACATCCGGCTAGGAGTAGGGACACCCGCAGTAGCAGTTATAGCCAACATGGGGCCTCTGGCTATGGGTAGGGACTCCATGGAATCAGCTATAGCCAAAAAGGGGCTTGGCTATGGGTAGGGACTCCCGCGGCAGCAGTTATAGCCAACAAGGGGCTTCCAGAGGAGCGGGGTCCCTACACGGTCTTTCATGCTGACCAGTCGGGGATGAGGGGCGGGCCGTGCTGCATTGTGACCACATGGGGGCGCCTCGTTGGAAAGGAGGGCACCTTCCCCATAAAAGGGTCTCAGGGTGTCTTAGCTACAGGACAAATCCCACTGGCTGATCACAGCCTCTGAGGCCTGGGATGGGCTGCAGACTCATGCACACAGTGAGAAATGTCCTCTGAACAGCTGCGCTTCGAGAAAGCATGCCCTTTGTATGGGGTGCACGTGCCCCAATGAAGACTGAAAGCATCTCTATGGACTGCAGACCCTTTCAGAAAGCTTGGCGCAGTTATAAATGTAACCGCTAGATGGCGACAACAGACCTTAAATGACATTCAGCCAGTATTTCCAAAGATATCACAAGCTAGAATTGCTTTCACTTTCATAAATGATCTCCCTCCTTTTATGCCACTGAGTCAAAGTGGCTTTCATGTTAACTCTTTTATTTGCAATTAAAAGGAAATACTAGCGAAGAAATCATGATTTTTCGATTCAAAACAAACACATAATAGGAGGGCACCGAACATTCCCTCAGACACACCTCTTGCAAGTCTCCCAGAGTGCTCCTTCCTTCAGATCATCACTTCATCTGAAGGAGCAGACACGTGTTTCGCTTTAGTACAAACGCACAGCATCCAAAGGGCTCAACCGTCAGTACATGGCATAACGCAAAAAGATGGGGCCCTGCAGAATGGGATTAGGGACCCCTGAGTCTCTTATATATCAATCAATCAATCAATCAATCAGAGTACTTGTAGAGTGCGCTACTTACCCGTGAGGGTCTCAAGGCACTGAGGGGATGGGGGGAGTTGCTGCTACTGCTCGAAGAGCCAGGTCTTGAGGAGTCTTCTGAAGGCAAGTAGGTCTTGGGTCTGCCGTATGTGCGTAGGGAGGGTGTTCCAGGTCTTGGCGGCGAGGTAGGAGAAGGATCTGCCACCGGAGGTTGTTTGTTGGATGCGGGGAACAACGGCGAGGCTGGCGGAGCGGAGCTGGCGGGTGGGGGTGTAGAAGCTGAGTCTGCTGTTAAGGTAGGCTGGTCCAGAATTGTGGAGTGCTTTGTGTGCGTGGGTGAGGAGCTTGAAGGTGATTCTCTTGTCGACGGGGAGCCAGTTTAGGTCTCTCAGGTGGGGGTGACGTGACTGCGGCGGGGGACGTTGATGATCAGTCGGGCGGAGGCGTTTTGGGTGCGTTGTAGTCGTCATAGGTGTTTGGCTGGGATTCCTGCGTAGAGTGCATTGCCATAGTCCAGTCTGCTGCTGACGAGGGCCTGTGTCACCGTTCTTCTTGTTTCGGTCGGGATCCACTTGTAGATCCTGTGGAGCATGAGGAGGGTGTTGTAGCAGGAGGAGGAGACGACATTGACCTGCTTAGCCATGGAGAGGGAGGAGTCGAGGATGAATCCTAGGTTGCATGCACGGTCAGTGGGTGTTGGAGCTGTTCCCAGTGTGGTCGGCCACCAGGAGTCGTCCCACGCCGAAGGGGTGGATCCGAGGGTGAGGACCTCCGTCTTGTCCGAGTTCAGCTTCAGACGGCTGCTCCTCATCCAGTCGATGACGGCCTTCATTCTCTCGTGGAGGTTGGTTTTGGCGGTGTGTGGGTCCTTGGTGAGGGAGAGGATGAGCTGGGTGTCGTCGGCATAGGAGATGATGTTGAGGTCTTGATGGAGGGCCACTTGTGCGAGGGGGGACATGTAGATGTTGAACAGTGTCGGGCTGAGGGATGAGCACTGGGGGATGCCGCAGATTATGTTGGTGGCTTCGGATCGGAAGGGTGGGAGGCGGACGCTCTGGGTTCTGCCAGAGAGGAAGGACGTGGTCCAGTCAAGGGCCCTCTCTTGGATTCCGGCTTCTAGGAGGCGTGTCTTTAGTGTGCAATGGCAGACCGTGTTGAAGGCGGCTGACAGGTCCAGGAGGATGAGGGCTGATGTTTCACCGTTGTCTAGTTGGTGCCTGATGTCGTCTGTGGCGGCGATGAGGGCTGTCTTTGTGCTGTGGTTTCGTCTGAATTCGGACTGGGACGGGTCTAAGATGTTGTTGTCTTCCAGGTGGTGGGCCAATTGCCTTTCGATGATTTTCTCGATGACCTGTGTCGGGA
>NW_028248447.1:0-68683 GCF_964263255.1 Lissotriton vulgaris
TGTTGAATAACCACTTTTTAACCCCTCAGAGTGACCAAAATGGCCATTTTTACAGAGTTTTGCTTACTCAAAAGCTTCAATTTTGACCAATTTCAGGCACATAAATGACTTTAAACACACTTATTTTAGTTGAAAAAGTCATAATTCCCATCCAACAGTCATTTAGAGTCAATAGATTAAATGTTAAAATTTCATCCATATTGACCATTTTGGGAATGTTCGACAGGTCCGGAGTCATCGTTTTTCATCGGAAAATGGATTTTTGGGACTGTACCAAAAATGATTCAAAATGTCAAATGGATCGTGCCTCATGTTGAATAACCACTTTTTAACCCCTCGGAGTGACCAACATTGCCATTTTTACAGAGTTTCGCTTACTCAAAAGCTTCAATTTTGACAATTTCAGGCACAGAAATGACTTTAAACACACTTGATTTAGTTGAAAAAGTCATAATTCACATCCAACAGTCATTTAGAGTCAAAAGATTAAATGTTAAAATTTCATCCATATTGACCATTTTGGAAACGTTCGACAGGTCCGGAGTCATCGCTTTTCATCAGAAAATTGATTTTTGGGACTGTACCAAAAATGATTCAAAATGTCAAATGGATCGTGCCTCATGTTGAATAACCACTTTTTAACCCTCAGAGTGACCAAAATTGCCATTTTTACAGAGTTTTTGCTTATTCAAAAGCTTTAATTTTGACCAATTTCAGGCACATAAATGACTTTAAACACACTTATTTTAGTTGAAAAAGTCATAATTCACATCCAACAGTCATTTAGAGTCTAAAGATTAAATGTTAAAATTTCATCCATATTGACCATTTTGGGAACGTTCGACAGGTCCAGAGTCATCGTTTTTCATCAGAAAATGGATTTTTGGGACTGTACCAAAAATGATTCAAAATGTCAAATGGATCGTGCCTCATGTTGAATAACCACTTTTTAACCCCTCAGAGTGACCAAAATTGCCATTTTTACAGAGTTTTTGCTTATTCAAAAGCTTTAATTTTGACCAATTTCAGGCACATAAATGACTTTAAACACACTTATTTTAGTTGAAAAAGTCATAATTCCCATCCAACAGTCATTTGGAGTCAAAAGATTAAATGTTAAAAGTTCATCCATATTGACCATTTTGGGAACGTTCGACAGGTCCGGAGTCATCGTTTTTCATCAGAAAATGGATTTTTGGGACTGTACCAAAAATGATTCAAAATGTCAAATGGATCGTGCCTCATGTTGAATAACCACTTTTTAACCCCTCAGAGTGACCAAAATTGCCATTTTTACAGAGTTTTTGCTTATTCAAAAGCTTTAATTTTGACCAATTTCAGGCACATAAATGACTTTAAACACACTTATTTTAGTTGAAAAAGTCATAATTCACATCCAACAGTCATTTAGAGTCAAAAGATTAAATGTTAAAATTTCATCCATATTGACCATTTTGGAATCGTTCGACAGGTCCGGAGTCATCGTTTTTCATCAGAAAATGGATTTTTGGGACTGTACCAAAAATGATTCAAAATGTCAATTGGATCGTGCCTCATGTTGAATAACCACTTTTTAACCCCTCAGAGTGACCAAAATGGCCATTTTTACAGAGTTTTGCTTACTCAAAAGCTTTAATTTTGACCAATTTCAGGCGCATAAATGATTTTAAACACACTTATTTTAGTTGAAAAAGTCATAATTCACATCCAACAGTCATTTGGCGTCAAAAGATTAAATGTTAAAATTTCATCCATATTGACCATTTTGGGAACGTTCGACAGGTCCGGAGTCATCGTTTTTCATCAGAAAATGGATTTTTGGGACTGTACCAAAAATTATTCAAAATGTCAAATGGATCGTGCCTCATGTTGAATAACCACTTTTTAACCCCTCAGAGTGACCAAAATTGCCATTTTTACAGAGTTTTTGCTTATTCAAAAGCTTTAATTTTGACCAATTTTAGGCATATAAATGACTTTAAACACACTTATTTTAGTTAAAAAAGTCATAATTCACATCCAACAGTCATTTAGAGTCAAAAGATTAAATGTTAAAATTTCATCCATATTGACCATTTTGGGAACGTTCGACAGGTCCGGAGTCATCGTTTTTCATCGGAAAATTGATTTTTGGGACCGTACCAAAAATGATTCAAAATGTCAATTGGATCGTGCCTCATGTTGAATAACCACTTTTTAACCCCTCAGAGTGACCAAAATGGCCATTTTTACAGAATTTTGCTTACTCAAAAGCTTCAATTTTGACCAATTTCAGGCACATAAATGACTTTAAACACACTTGATTTAGTTGAAAAAGTCATAATTCACATCCAACAGTCATTTAGAGTCAAAAGATTAAATGTTACAATTTCATCCATATTGACCATTTTGGAAACGTTCGACAGGTCCGGAGTCATCGCTTTTCATCAGAAAATTGATTTTTGGGACTGTACCAAAAATGATTCAAAATGTCAAATGGATCGTGCCTCATGTTGAATAACCACTTTTTAACCCCTCAGAGTGACCAACATTGCCATTTTTACAGAGTTTTTGCTTATTCAAAAGCTTTAATTTTGACCAATTTCAGGCACATAAATGACTTTAAACACACTTATTTTAGTTGAAAAAGTCATAATTCACATCCAACAGTCATTTAGAGTCTAAAGATTAAATGTTAAAATTTCATCCATATTGACCATTTTGGGAACGTTCGACAGGTCCGGAGTCATCGTTTTTCATCAGAAAATGGATTTTTGGGACTGTACCAAAAATGATTCAAAATGTCAAATGGATCGTGCCTCATGTTGAATAACCACTCTTTAACCCCTCAGAGTGACCAACATTGTCATTTTTACAGAGTTTCGCTTACTCAAAAGCTTCAATTTTGACCAATTTCAGGCACAGAAATGACTTTAAACACACTTATTTTAGTCGAAAAGGTCATAATTCACATCCAACAGTCATTTGGAGTCAAAAGATTAAATGTTAAAATTTCATCCATATTGACCATTTTGGGAACGTTCGACAGGTCCGGAGTCATCGTTTTTCATCAGAAAATGGATTTTTGGGACTGTACCAAAAATGATTCAAAATGTCAATTGGATCGTGCCTCATGTTGAATAACCACTTTTTAACCCCTCAGAGTGACCAAAATGGCCATTTTTACAGAGTTTTGCTTACTCAAAATCTTCAATTTTGACCAATTTCAGGCACATAAATGACTTTAAACACACTTGATTTAGTTGAAAAAGTCATAATTCACATCCAACAGTCATTTAGAGTCAATAGATTAAATGTTAAAATTTCATCCATATTGACCATTTTGGAAACGTTCGACAGGTCCGTAGTCATCGTTTTTCATCAGAAAATGGATTTTTGGGACTGTACCAAAAATGATTCAAAATGTCAAATGGATCGTGCCTCATGTTGAATAACCACTTTTTAACCCCTCAGAGTGACCAACATTGCCATTTTTACAGAGTTTTGCTTACTCAAAAGCTTCAATTTTGACCAATTTCAGGCACATAAATGACTTTAAACACACTTATTTTAGTTGAAAAAGTCATAATTCACATCCAACAGTCATTTAGAGTCAAAAGATTAAATGTTACAATTTCATCCATATTGACCATTTTGGAAACGTTCGACAGGTCCGGAGTCATCGTTTTTCATCAGAAAATAGATTTTTGGGACTGTACCAAAAATGATTCAAAATGTCAAATGGATCGTGCCTCATGTTGAATAACCACTTTTTAACCCCTCAGAGTGACCAACATTGCCATTTTTACAGAGTTTTGCTTACTCAAAAGCTTCAATTTTGACCAATTTCAGGCACATAAATGACTTTAAACACACTTATTTTAGTTGAAAAAGTCATAATTCACATCCAACAGTCATTTAGAGTCAAAAGATTAAATGTTAAAATTTCATCAATATTGACCATTTTGGGAATGTTCGACAGGTCCGGAGTTATCGTTTTTCATCAGAAAATGGATTTTTGGGACTGTACCAAAAATGATTCAAAATGTCAAATGGATCGTGCCTCATGTTGAATAACCACTCTTTAACCCCTCAGAGTGACCAACATTGCCATTTTTACAGAGTTTTGCTTACTCAAAAGCTTCAATTTTGACCAATTTCAGGCACATAAATGACTTTAAACACACTTATTTTAGTTGAAAAAGTCATAATTCCCATCCAACAGTCATTTGGAGTCAAAAGATTAAATGTTAAAATTTCATCCATATTGACCATTTTGGGAACGTTCGACAGGTCCGGAGTCATCGTTTTTCATCAGAAAATGGATTTTTGGGACTGTACCAAAAATGATTCAAAATGTCAAATGGATCGTGCCTCATGTTGAATAACCACTTTTTAACCCCTCAGAGTGACCAAAATTGCCATTTTTACAGAGTTTTTGCTCATTCAAAAGCTTTAATTTTGACCAATTTCAGGCACATAAATGACTTTAAACACACTTATTTTAGTTGAAAAAGTCATAATTCACATCCAACAGTCATTTAGAGTCAAAAGATTAAATGTTAAAATTTCATCCATATTGACCATTTTGGAATCGTTCGACAGGTCCGGAGTCATCGTTTTTCATCAGAAAATGGATTTTTGGGACTGTACCAAAAATGATTCAAAATGTCAATTGGATCGTGCCTCATGTTGAATAACCACTTTTTAACCCCTCAGAGTGACCAAAATGGCCATTTTTACAGAGTTTTGCTTACTCAAAAGCTTTAATTTTGACCAATTTCAGGCGCATAAATGATTTTAAACACACTTATTTTAGTTGAAAAAGTCATAATTCACATCCAACAGTCATTTGGCGTCAAAAGATTAAATGTTAAAATTTCATCCATATTGACCATTTTGGGAACGTTCGACAGGTCCGGAGTCATCGTTTTTCATCAGAAAATGGATTTTTGGGACTGTACCAAAAATGATTCAAAATGTCAAATGGATCGTGCCTCATGTTGAATAACCACTTTTTAACCCCTCAGAGTGACCAACATTGCCATTTTTACAGAGTTTTTGCTTATTCAAAAGCTTTAATTTTGACCAATTTCAGGCACATAAATGACTTTAAACACACTTATTTTAGTTGAAAAAGTCATAATTCACATCCAACAGTCATTTAGAGTCTAAAGATTAAATGTTAAAATTTCATCCATATTGACCATTTTGGGAACGTTCGACAGGTCCGGAGTCATCGTTTTTCATCAGAAAATGGATTTTTGGGACTGTACCAAAAATGATTCAAAATGTCAAATGGATCGTGCCTCATGTTGAATAACCACTTTTTAACCCCTCAGAGTGACCAAAATGGCCATTTTTACAGAGTTTTGCTTACTCAAAAGCTTCAATTTTGACCAATTTCAGGCACATAAATGACTTTAAACACACTTATTTTAGTTGAAAAAGTCATAATTCCCATCCAACAGTCATTTAGAGTCAATAGATTAAATGTTAAAATTTCATCCATATTGACCATTTTGGGAATGTTCGACAGGTCCGGAGTCATCGTTTTTCATCAGAAAATGGATTTTTGGGACTGTACCAAAAATGATTCAAAATGTCAAATGGATCGTGCCTCATGTTGAATAACCACTTTTTAACCCCTCAGAGTGACCAACATTGCCATTTTTACAGAGTTTCGCTTACTCAAAAGCTTCAATTTTGACAATTTCAGGCACAGAAATGACTTTAAACACACTTGATTTAGTTGAAAAAGTCATAATTCACATCCAACAGTCATTTAGAGTCAAAAGATTAAATGTTAAAATTTCATCCATATTGACCATTTTGGAAACGTTCGACAGGTCCGGAGTCATCGCTTTTCATCAGAAAATTGATTTTTGGGACTGTACCAAAAATGATTCAAAATGTCAAATGGATCGTGCCTCATGTTGAATAACCACTTTTTAACCCCTCAGAGTGACCAAAATTGCCATTTTTACAGAGTTTTTGCTTATTCAAAAGCTTTAATTTTGACCAATTTCAGGCACATAAATGACTTTAAACACACTTATTTTAGTTGAAAAAGTCATAATTCACATCCAACAGTCATTTAGAGTCTAAAGATTAAATGTTAAAATTTCATCCATATTGACCATTTTGGGAACGTTCGACAGGTCCAGAGTCATCGTTTTTCATCAGAAAATGGATTTTTGGGACTGTACCAAAAATGATTCAAAATGTCAAATGGATCGTGCCTCATGTTGAATAACCACTTTTTAACCCCTCAGAGTGACCAAAATTGCCATTTTTACAGAGTTTTTGCTTATTCAAAAGCTTTAATTTTGACCAATTTCAGGCACATAAATGACTTTAAACACACTTATTTTAGTTGAAAAAGTCATAATTCACATCCAACAGTCATTTAGAGTCAAAAGATTAAATATTAAAATTTCATCCATATTGACCATTTTGGGAATGTTCGACAGGTCCGGAGTCATCGTTTTTCATCAGAAAATGGATTTTTGGGACTGTACCAAAAATGATTCAAAATGTCAAATGGATCGTGCCTCATGTTGAATAACCACTCTTTAACCCCTCAGAGTGACCAACATTGCCATTTTTACAGAGTTTCGCTTACTCAAAAGCTTCAATTTTGACCAATTTCAGGCACAGAAATGACTTTAAACACACTTATTTTAGTCGAAAAAGTCATAATTCACATCCAACAGTCATTTAGAGTCAAAAGATTAAATGTTAAAATTTCATCCATATTGACCATTTTGGAATCGTTCGACAGGTCCGGAGTCATCGTTTTTCATCAGAAAATGGATTTTTGGGACTGTACCAAAAATGATTCAAAATGTCAAATGGATCGTGCCTCATGTTGAATAACCACTTTTTAACCCCTCAGAGTGACCAACATTGCCATTTTTACAGAGTTTTGCTTACTCAAAAGCTTCAATTTTGACCAATTTCAGGCACATAAATGACTTTAAACACACTTATTTTAGTTGAAAAAGTCATAATTCCCATCCAACAGTCATTTGGAGTCAAAAGATTAAATGTTAAAAGTTCATCCATATTGACCATTTTGGGAACGTTCGACAGGTCCGGAGTCATCGTTTTTCATCAGAAAATGGATTTTTGGGACTGTACCAAAAATGATTCAAAATGTCAAATGGATCGTGCCTCATGTTGAATAACCACTTTTTAACCCCTCAGAGTGACCAAAATTGCCATTTTTACAGAGTTTTTGCTTATTCAAAAGCTTTAATTTTGACCAATTTCAGGCACATAAATGACTTTAAACACACTTATTTTAGTTGAAAAAGTCATAATTCACATCCAACAGTCATTTAGAGTCAAAAGATTAAATGTTAAAATTTCATCCATATTGACCATTTTGGAATCGTTCGACAGGTCCGGAGTCATCGTTTTTCATCAGAAAATGGATTTTTGGGACTGTACCAAAAATGATTCAAAATGTCAATTGGATCGTGCCTCATGTTGAATAACCACTTTTTAACCCCTCAGAGTGACCAAAATGGCCATTTTTACAGAGTTTTGCTTACTCAAAAGCTTTAATTTTGACCAATTTCAGGCGCATAAATGATTTTAAACACACTTATTTTAGTTGAAAAAGTCATAATTCACATCCAACAGTCATTTGGCGTCAAAAGATTAAATGTTAAAATTTCATCCATATTGACCATTTTGGAAACGTTCGACAGGTCCGGAGTCATCGTTTTTCATCAGAAAATGGATTTTTGGGACTGTACCAAAAATTATTCAAAATGTCAAATGGATCGTGCCTCATGTTGAATAACCACTTTTTAACCCCTCAGAGTGACCAAAATTGCCATTTTTACAGAGTTTTTGCTTATTCAAAAGCTTTAATTTTGACCAATTTTAGGCATATAAATGACTTTAAACACACTTATTTTAGTTAAAAAAGTCATAATTCACATCCAACAGTCATTTAGAGTCAAAAGATTAAATGTTAAAATTTCATCCATATTGACCATTTTGGGAACGTTCGACAGGTCCGGAGTCATCGTTTTTCATCGGAAAATTGATTTTTGGGACCGTACCAAAAATGATTCAAAATGTCAATTGGATCGTGCCTCATGTTGAATAACCACTTTTTAACCCCTCAGAGTGACCAAAATGGCCATTTTTACAGAATTTTGCTTACTCAAAAGCTTCAATTTTGACCAATTTCAGGCACATAAATGACTTTAAACACACTTGATTTAGTTGAAAAAGTCATAATTCACATCCAACAGTCATTTAGAGTCAAAAGATTAAATGTTACAATTTCATCCATATTGACCATTTTGGAAACGTTCGACAGGTCCGGAGTCATCGCTTTTCATCAGAAAATTGATTTTTGGGACTGTACCAAAAATGATTCAAAATGTCAAATGGATCGTGCCTCATGTTGAATAACCACTTTTTAACCCCTCAGAGTGACCAACATTGCCATTTTTACAGAGTTTTTGCTTATTCAAAAGCTTTAATTTTGACCAATTTCAGGCACATAAATGACTTTAAACACACTTATTTTAGTTGAAAAAGTCATAATTCACATCCAACAGTCATTTAGAGTCTAAAGATTAAATGTTAAAATTTCATCCATATTGACCATTTTGGGAACGTTCGACAGGTCCGGAGTCATCGTTTTTCATCAGAAAATGGATTTTTGGGACTGTACCAAAAATGATTCAAAATGTCAAATGGATCGTGCCTCATGTTGAATAACCACTTTTTAACCCCTCAGAGCGACCAAAATGGCCATTTTTACAGAGTTTTGCTTACTCAAAAGCTTCAATTTTGACCAATTTCAGGCACATAAATGACTTTAAACACACTTATTTTAGTTGAAAAAGTCATAATTCCCATCCAACAGTCATTTGGAGTCAAAAGATTAAATGTTAAAATTTCATCCATATTGACCATTTTGGGAACGTTCGACAGGTCCGGAGTCATCGTTTTTCATCAGAAAATGGATTTTTGGGACTGTACCAAAAATGATTCAAAATGTCAAATGGATCGTGCCTCATGTTGAATAACCACTTTTTAACCCCTCAGAGTGACCAAAATGGCCATTTTTACAGAGTTTTGCTTACTCAAAAGCTTCAATTTTGACCAATTTCAGGCACATAAATGACTTTAAACACACTTATTTTAGTTGAAAAAGTCATAATTCCCATCCAACAGTCATTTAGAGTCAATAGATTAAATGTTAAAATTTCATCCATATTGACCATTTTGGGAATGTTCGACAGGTCCGGAGTCATCGTTTTTCATCGGAAAATGGATTTTTGGGACTGTACCAAAAATGATTCAAAATGTCAAATGGATCGTGCCTCATGTTGAATAACCACTTTTTAACCCCTCGGAGTGACCAACATTGCCATTTTTACAGAGTTTCGCTTACTCAAAAGCTTCAATTTTGACAATTTCAGGCACAGAAATGACTTTAAACACACTTGATTTAGTTGAAAAAGTCATAATTCACATCCAACAGTCATTTAGAGTCAAAAGATTAAATGTTAAAATTTCATCCATATTGACCATTTTGGAAACGTTCGACAGGTCCGGAGTCATCGCTTTTCATCAGAAAATTGATTTTTGGGACTGTACCAAAAATGATTCAAAATGTCAAATGGATCGTGCCTCATGTTGAATAACCACTTTTTAACCCCTCAGAGTGACCAAAATTGCCATTTTTACAGAGTTTTTGCTTATTCAAAAGCTTTAATTTTGACCAATTTCAGGCACATAAATGACTTTAAACACACTTATTTTAGTTGAAAAAGTCATAATTCACATCCAACAGTCATTTAGAGTCTAAAGATTAAATGTTAAAATTTCATCCATATTGACCATTTTGGGAACGTTCGACAGGTCCAGAGTCATCGTTTTTCATCAGAAAATGGATTTTTGGGACTGTACCAAAAATGATTCAAAATGTCAAATGGATCGTGCCTCATGTTGAATAACCACTTTTTAACCCCTCAGAGTGACCAAAATTGCCATTTTTACAGAGTTTTTGCTTATTCAAAAGCTTTAATTTTGACCAATTTCAGGCACATAAATGACTTTAAACACACTTATTTTAGTTGAAAAAGTCATAATTCACATCCAACAGTCATTTAGAGTCAAAAGATTAAATATTAAAATTTCATCCATATTGACCATTTTGGGAATGTTCGACAGGTCCGGAGTCATCGTTTTTCATCAGAAAATGGATTTTTGGGACTGTACCAAAAATGATTCAAAATGTCAAATGGATCGTGCCTCATGTTGAATAACCACTCTTTAACCCCTCAGAGTGACCAACATTGCCATTTTTACAGAGTTTCGCTTACTCAAAAGCTTCAATTTTGACCAATTTCAGGCACAGAAATGACTTTAAACACACTTATTTTAGTCGAAAAAGTCATAATTCACATCCAACAGTCATTTAGAGTCAAAAGATTAAATGTTAAAATTTCATCCATATTGACCATTTTGGAATCGTTCGACAGGTCCGGAGTCATCGTTTTTCATCAGAAAATGGATTTTTGGGACTGTACCAAAAATGATTCAAAATGTCAAATGGATCGTGCCTCATGTTGAATAACCACTTTTTAACCCCTCAGAGTGACCAACATTGCCATTTTTACAGAGTTTTGCTTACTCAAAAGCTTCAATTTTGACCAATTTCAGGCACATAAATGACTTTAAACACACTTATTTTAGTTGAAAAAGTCATAATTCCCATCCAACAGTCATTTGGAGTCAAAAGATTAAATGTTAAAAGTTCATCCATATTGACCATTTTGGGAACGTTCGACAGGTCCGGAGTCATCGTTTTTCATCAGAAAATGGATTTTTGGGACTGTACCAAAAATGATTCAAAATGTCAAATGGATCGTGCCTCATGTTGAATAACCACTTTTTAACCCCTCAGAGTGACCAAAATTGCCATTTTTACAGAGTTTTTGCTTATTCAAAAGCTTTAATTTTGACCAATTTCAGGCACATAAATGACTTTAAACACACTTATTTTAGTTGAAAAAGTCATAATTCACATCCAACAGTCATTTAGAGTCAAAAGATTAAATGTTAAAATTTCATCCATATTGACCATTTTGGAATCGTTCGACAGGTCCGGAGTCATCGTTTTTCATCAGAAAATGGATTTTTGGGACTGTACCAAAAATGATTCAAAATGTCAATTGGATCGTGCCTCATGTTGAATAACCACTTTTTAACCCCTCAGAGTGACCAAAATGGCCATTTTTACAGAGTTTTGCTTACTCAAAAGCTTTAATTTTGACCAATTTCAGGCGCATAAATGATTTTAAACACACTTATTTTAGTTGAAAAAGTCATAATTCACATCCAACAGTCATTTGGCGTCAAAAGATTAAATGTTAAAATTTCATCCATATTGACCATTTTGGGAACGTTCGACAGGTCCGGAGTCATCGTTTTTCATCAGAAAATGGATTTTTGGGACTGTACCAAAAATTATTCAAAATGTCAAATGGATCGTGCCTCATGTTGAATAACCACTTTTTAACCCCTCAGAGTGACCAAAATTGCCATTTTTACAGAGTTTTTGCTTATTCAAAAGCTTTAATTTTGACCAATTTTAGGCATATAAATGACTTTAAACACACTTATTTTAGTTAAAAAAGTCATAATTCACATCCAACAGTCATTTAGAGTCAAAAGATTAAATGTTAAAATTTCATCCATATTGACCATTTTGGGAACGTTCGACAGGTCCGGAGTCATCGTTTTTCATCGGAAAATTGATTTTTGGGACCGTACCAAAAATGATTCAAAATGTCAATTGGATCGTGCCTCATGTTGAATAACCACTTTTTAACCCCTCAGAGTGACCAAAATGGCCATTTTTACAGAATTTTGCTTACTCAAAAGCTTCAATTTTGACCAATTTCAGGCACATAAATGACTTTAAACACACTTGATTTAGTTGAAAAAGTCATAATTCACATCCAACAGTCATTTAGAGTCAAAAGATTAAATGTTACAATTTCATCCATATTGACCATTTTGGAAACGTTCGACAGGTCCGGAGTCATCGCTTTTCATCAGAAAATTGATTTTTGGGACTGTACCAAAAATGATTCAAAATGTCAAATGGATCGTGCCTCATGTTGAATAACCACTTTTTAACCCCTCAGAGTGACCAACATTGCCATTTTTACAGAGTTTTTGCTTATTCAAAAGCTTTAATTTTGACCAATTTCAGGCACATAAATGACTTTAAACACACTTATTTTAGTTGAAAAAGTCATAATTCACATCCAACAGTCATTTAGAGTCTAAAGATTAAATGTTAAAATTTCATCCATATTGACCATTTTGGGAACGTTCGACAGGTCCGGAGTCATCGTTTTTCATCAGAAAATGGATTTTTGGGACTGTACCAAAAATGATTCAAAATGTCAAATGGATCGTGCCTCATGTTGAATAACCACTTTTTAACCCCTCAGAGCGACCAAAATGGCCATTTTTACAGAGTTTTGCTTACTCAAAAGCTTCAATTTTGACCAATTTCAGGCACATAAATGACTTTAAACACACTTATTTTAGTTGAAAAAGTCATAATTCCCATCCAACAGTCATTTGGAGTCAAAAGATTAAATGTTAAAATTTCATCCATATTGACCATTTTGGGAACGTTCGACAGGTCCGGAGTCATCGTTTTTCATCAGAAAATGGATTTTTGGGACTGTACCAAAAATGATTCAAAATGTCAAATGGATCGTGCCTCATGTTGAATACCCACTTTTTAACCCCTCAGAGTGACCAAAATGGCCATTTTTACAGAGTTTTGCTTACTCAAAAGCTTCAATTTTGACCAATTTCAGGCACATAAATGACTTTAAACACACTTATTTTAGTTGAAAAAGTCATAATTCCCATCCAACAGTCATTTGGAGTCAAAAGATTAAATGTTAAAATTTCATCCATATTGACCATTTTGGGAACGTTCGACAGGTCCGGAGTCATCGTTTTTCATCGGAAAATTGATTTTTGGGACTGTACCAAAAATGATTCAAAATGTCAATTGGATCGTGCCTCATGTTGAATAACCACTTTTTAACCCCTCAGAGTGACCAAAATGGCCATTTTTACAGAATTTTGCTTACTCAAAAGCTTCAATTTTGACCAATTTCAGGCACATAAATGACTTTAAACACACTTGATTTAGTTGAAAAAGTCATAATTCACATCCAACAGTCATTTAGAGTCAAAAGATTAAATGTTACAATTTCATCCATATTGACCATTTTGGAAACGTTCGACAGGTCCGGAGTCATCGCTTTTCATCAGAAAATTGATTTTTGGGACTGTACCAAAAATGATTCAAAATGTCAAATGGATCGTGCCTCATGTTGAATAACCACTTTTTAACCCCTCAGAGTGACCAACATTGCCATTTTTACAGAGTTTCGCTTACTCAAAAGCTTCAATTTTGACCAATTTCAGGCACAGAAATGACTTTAAACACACTTGATTTAGTTGAAAAAGTCATAATTCACATCCAACAGTCATTTAGAGTCAAAAGATTAAATGTTAAAATTTCATCCATATTGACCATTTTGGAAACGTTCGACAGGTCCGGAGTCATCGCTTTTCATCAGAAAATTGATTTTTGGGACTGTACCAAAAATGATTCAAAATGTCAAATGGATCGTGCCTCATGTTGAATAACCACTTTTTAACCCCTCAGAGTGACCAAAATTGCCATTTTTACAGAGTTTTTGCTTATTCAAAAGCTTTAATTTTGACCAATTTCAGGCACATAAATGACTTTAAACACACTTGATTTAGTTGAAAAAGTCATAATTCACATCCAACAGTCATTTAGAGTCAAAAGATTAAATGTTAAAATTTCATCCATATTGACCATTTTGGAAACGTTCGACAGGTCCGTAGTCATCGTTTTTCATCAGAAAATGGATTTTTGGGACTGTACCAAAAATGATTCAAAATGTCAAATGGATCGTGCCTCATGTTGAATAACCACTTTTTAACCCCTCAGAGTGACCAACATTGCCATTTTTACAGAGTTTCGCTTACTCAAAAGCTTCAATTTTGACCAATTTCAGGCACAGAAATGACTTTAAACACACTTATTTTAGTCGAAAAGGTCATAATTCACATCCAACAGTCATTTAGAGTCAAAAGATTACATGTTAAAATTTCATCCATATTGACCATTTTGGAATCGTTTGACAGCTCATCGTTTTTCATCAGAAAATGGATTTTTGGGACTGTACCAAAAATGATTCAAAATGTCAATTGGATCGTGCCTCATGTTGAATAACCACTTTTTAACCCCTCAGAGTGACCAAAATGGCCATTTTTACAGAGTTTTGCTTACTCAAAAGCTTCAATTTTGACCAATTTCAGGCACATAAATGACTTTAAACACACTTATTTTAGTTGAAAAAGTCATAATTCACATCCAACAGTCATTTAGAGTCAAAAGATTAAATGTTAAAATTTCATCCATATTGACCATTTTGGAAACGTTCGACAGGTCCGGAGTCATCGTTTTTCATCAGAAAATGGATTTTTGGGACTGTACCAAAAATGATTCAAAATGTCAAATGGATCGTGCCTCATGTTGAATAACCACTTTTTAACCCCTCAGAGTGATTAAAATTGCCATTTTTACAGAGTTTTTGCTTATTCAAAAGCTTTAATTTTGACCAATTTCAGGCACATAAATGACTTTAAACACACTTATTTTAGTTGAAAAAGTCATAATTCACATCCAACAGTCATTTAGAGTCAAAAGATTAAATGTTAAAATTTCTTCCATATTGACTATTTTGGAATCGTTCGACAGGTCCGGAGTCATCGTTTTTCATCAGAAAATGGATTTTTGGGACTGTACCAAAAATGATTCAAAATGTCAAATGGATTTTGTCTCATGTTGAATAACCACTTTTTAACCCCTCAGAGTGACCAACATTGCCATTTTTACAGAGTTTTGCTTACTCAAAAGCTTCAATTTTGACCAATTTCAGGCACATAAATGACTTTAAACACACTTATTTTAGTTGAAAAAGTCATAATTCCCATCCAACAGTCATTTCGAGTCAAAAGATTAAATGTTAAAAGTTCATCCATATTGACCATTTTGGGAACGTTCGACAGGTCCGGAGTCATCGTTTTTCATCAGAAAATGGATTTTTGAAACTGTACCAAAAATGATTCAAAATGTCAAATGGATCGTGCCTCATGTTGAATAACCACTTTTTAACCCCTCAGAGTGACCAAAATTGCCATTTTTACAGAGTTTTTGCTCATTCAAAAGCTTTAATTTTGACCAATTTCAGGCACATAAATGACTTTAAACACACTTATTTTAGTTGAAAAAGTCATAATTCACATCCAACAGTCATTTAGAGTCAAAAGATTAAATGTTAAAATTTCATCCATATTGACCATTTTGGAATCGTTCGACAGGTCCGGAGTCATCGTTTTTCATCAGAAAATGGATTTTTGGGACTGTACCAAAAATGATTCAAAATGTCAATTGGATCGTGCCTCATGTTGAATAACCACTTTTTAACTCCTCAGAGTGACCAAAATGGCCATTTTTACAGAGTTTTGCTTACTCAAGCTTCAATTTTGACCAATTTCAAGGCACAGAAATGACTTTAAACACACTTATTTTAGTCGAAAAAGTCATAATTCACATCCAACAGTCATTTAGAGTCAAAAGATTAAATGTTAAAATTTCATCCATATTGACCATTTTGGAATCGTTCGACAGGTCCGGAGTCATCGTTTTTCATCAGAAAATGGATTTTTGGGACTGTACCAAAAATGATTCAAAATGTCAAATGGATCGTGCCTTATGTTGAATAACCACTTTTTAACCCCTCAGAGTGACCAACATTGCCATTTTTACAGAGTTTTGCTTACTCAAAAGCTTCAATTTTGACCAATTTCAGGCACATAAATGACTTTAAACACACTTATTTTAGTTGAAAAAGTCATAATTCCCATCCAACAGTCATTTGGAGTCAAAAGATTAAATGTTAAAAGTTCATCCATATTGACCATTTTGGGAACGTTCGACAGGTCCGGAGTCATCGTTTTTCATCAGAAAATGGATTTTTGGGACTGTACCAAAAATGATTCAAAATGTCAAATGGATCGTGCCTCATGTTGAATAACCACTTTTTAACCCCTCAGAGTGACCAAAATTGCCATTTTTACAGAGTTTTTGCTTATTCAAAAGCTTTAATTTTGACCAATTTCAGGCACAGAAATGACTTTAAACACACTTATTTTAGTCGAAAAAGTCATAATTCACATCCAACAGTCATTTAGAGTCAAAAGATTAAATGTTAAAATTTCATCCATATTGACCATTTTGGAATCGTTCGACAGGTCCGGAGTCATCGTTTTTCATCAGAAAATGGATTTTTGGGACTGTACCAAAAATGATTCAAAATGTCAAATGGATCGTGCCTCATGTTGAATAACCACTTTTTAACCCCTCAGAGTGACCAACATTGCCATTTTTACAGAGTTTTGCTTACTCAAAAGCTTCAATTTTGACCAATTTCAGGCACATAAATGACTTTAAACACACTTATTTTAGTTGAAAAAGTCATAATTCCCATCCAACAGTCATTTGGAGTCAAAAAGATTTAAATGTTAAAAGTTCATCCATATTGACCATTTTGGGAACGTTCGACAGGTCCGGAGTCATCGTTTTTCATCAGAAAATGGATTTTTGGGACTGTACCAAAAATGATTCAAAATGTCAAATGGATCGTGCCTCATGTTGAATAACCACTTTTTAACCCTCAGAGTGACCAAAATTGCCATTTTTACAGAGTTTTTGCTTATTCAAAAGCTTTAATTTTGACCAATTTTCAGGCACATAAATGACTTTAAACACACTTATTTTAGTTGAAAAAGTCATAATTCACATCCAACAGTCATTTAGAGTCAAAAGATTAAATGTTAAAATTTCATCCATATTGACCATTTTGGAATCGTTCGACAGGTCCGGAGTCATCGTTTTTCATCAGAAAATGGATTTTTGGGACTGTACCAAAAATGATTCAAAATGTCAATTGGATCGTGCCTCATGTTGAATAACCACTTTTTAACCCCTCAGAGTGACCAAAATGGCCATTTTTACAGAGTTTTGCTTACTCAAAAGCTTTAATTTTGACTAATTTCAGGCGCATAAATGATTTTAAACACACTTATTTTAGTTGAAAAAGTCATAATTCACATCCAACAGTCATTTGGCGTCAAAAGATTAAATGTTAAAATTTCATCCATATTGACCATTTTGGGAACGTTCGACAGGTCCGGAGTCATCGTTTTTCATCAGAAAATGGATTTTTGGGACTGTACCAAAAATTATTCAAAATGTCAAATGGATCGTGCCTCATGTTGAATAACCACTTTTTAACCCCTCAGAGTGACCAAAATTGCCATTTTTACAGAGTTTTTGCTTATTCAAAAGCTTTAATTTTGACCAATTTTAGGCATATAAATGACTTTAAACACACTTATTTTAGTTAAAAAAGTCATAATTCACATCCAACAGTCATTTAGAGTCAAAAGATTAAATGTTAAAATTTCATCCATATTGACCATTTTGGGAACGTTCGACAGGTCCGGAGTCATCGTTTTTCATCAGAAAATTGATTTTTGGGACTGTACCAAAAATGATTCAAAATGTCAATTGGATCGTGCCTCATGTTGAATAACCACTTTTTAACCCCTCAGAGTGACCAAAATGGCCATTTTTACAGAATTTTGCTTACTCAAAAGCTTCAATTTTGACCAATTTCAGGCACATAAATGACTTTAAACACACTTGATTTAGTTGAAAAAGTCATAATTCACATCCAACAGTCATTTAGAGTCAAAAGATTAAATGTTACAATTTCATCCATATTGACCATTTTGGAAACGTTCGACAGGTCCGGAGTCATCGCTTTTCATCAGAAAATTGATTTTTGGGACTGTACCAAAAATGATTCAAAATGTCAAATGGATCGTGCCTCATGTTGAATAACCACTTTTTAACCCCTCAGAGTGACCAACATTGCCATTTTTACAGAGTTTTTGCTTATTCAAAAGCTTTAATTTTGACCAATTTCAGGCACATAAATGACTTTAAACACACTTATTTTAGTTGAAAAAGTCATAATTCACATCCAACAGTCATTTAGAGTCTAAAGATTAAATGTTAAAATTTCATCCATATTGACCATTTTGGGAACGTTCGACAGGTCCGGAGTCATCGTTTTTCATCAGAAAATGGATTTTTGGGACTGTACCAAAAATGATTCAAAATGTCAAATGGATCGTGCCTCATGTTGAATAACCACTTTTTAACCCCTCAGAGTGACCAAAATGGCCATTTTTACAGAGTTTGCTTACTCAAAAGCTTCAATTTTGACCAATTTCAGGCACATAAATGACTTTAAACACACTTATTTTAGTTGAAAAAGTCATAATTCCCATCCAACAGTCATTTGGAGTCAAAAGATTAAATGTTAAAATTTCATCCATATTGACCATTTTGGGAACGTTCGACAGGTCTGGAGTCATCGTTTTTCATCAGAAAATGGATTTTTGGGACTGTACCAAAAATGATTCAAAATGTCAAATGGATCGTGCCTCATGTTGAATAACCACTTTTTAACCCCTCAGAGTGACCAACATTGCCATTTTTACAGAGTTTCGCTTACTCAAAAGCTTCAATTTTGACCAATTTCAGGCACAGAAATGACTTTAAACACACTTGATTTAGTTGAAAAAGTCATAATTCACATCCAACAGTCATTTAGAGTCAAAAGATTAAATGTTAAAATTTCATCCATATTGACCATTTTGGAAACGTTCGACAGGTCCGGAGTCATCGCTTTTCATCAGAAAATTGATTTTTGGGACTGTACCAAAAATGATTCAAAATGTCAAATGGATCGTGCCTCATGTTGAATAACCACTTTTTAACCCCTCAGAGTGACCAAAATTGCCATTTTTACAGAGTTTTTGCTTATTCAAAAGCTTTAATTTTGACCAATTTCAGGCACATAAATGACTTTAAACACACTTATTTTAGTTGAAAAAGTCATAATTCACATCCAACAGTCATTTAGAGTCTAAAGATTAAATGTTAAAATTTCATCCATATTGACCATTTTGGGAACGTTCGACAGGTCGGAGTCATCGTTTTTCATCAGAAAATGGATTTTTGGGACTGTACCAAAAATGATTCAAAATGTCAAATGGATCGTGCCTCATGTTGAATAACCACTTTTTAACCCCTCAGAGTGACCAAAATGGCCATTTTTACAGAGTTTTGCTTACTCAAAAGCTTCAATTTTGACCAATTTCAGACACATAAATGACTTTAAACACACTTATTTTAGTTGAAAAAGTCATAATTCCCATGCAACAGTCATTTGGAGTCAAAAGATTAAATGTTAAAATTTCATCCATATTGACCATTTTGGGAACGTTCGACAGGTCCGGAGTCATCGTTTTTCATCAAAAAATGGATTTTTGGGACTGTACCAAAAATGATTCAAAATGTCAAATGGATCGTGCCTCATGTTGAATAACCACTTTTTAACCCCTCAGAGTGACCAAAATTGCCATTTTTACAGAGTTTTTGCTTATTCAAAAGCTTTAATTTTGACCAATTTCAGGCACATAAATGACTTTAAACACACTTATTTTAGTTGAAAAAGTCATAATTCACATCCAACAGTCATTTAGAGTCAAAAGATTAAATATTAAAATTTCATCCATATTGACCATTTTGGGAATGTTCGACAGGTCCGGAGTCATCGTTTTTCATCAGAAAATGGATTTTTGGGACTGTAACAAAAATGATTCAAAATGTCAAATGGATCGTGCCTCATGTTGAATAACCACTCTTTAACCCCTCAGAGTGACCAACATTGCCATTTTTACAGAGTTTCGCTTACTCAAAAGCTTCAATTTTGACCAATTTCAGGCACAGAAATGACTTTAAACACACTTATTTTAGTCGAAAAGGTCATAATTCACATCCAACAGTCATTTGGAGTCAAAAGATTAAATGTTAAAATTTCATCCATATTGACCATTTTGGGAACGTTCGACAGGTCCGGAGTCATCGTTTTTCATCAGAAAATGGATTTTTGGGACTGTACCAAAAATGATTCAAAATGTCAATTGGATCGTGCCTCATGTTGAATAACCACTTTTTAACCCCTCAGAGTGACCAAAATGGCCATTTTTACAGAGTTTTGCTTACTCAAAAGCTTCAATTTTGACCAATTTCAGGCACATAAATGACTTTAAACACACTTATTTTAGTTGAAAAAGTCATAATTCCCATCCAACAGTCATTTGGAGTCAAAAGATTAAATGTTAAAAGTTCATCCATATTGACCATTTTGGGAACGTTCGACAGGTCCGGAGTCATCGTTTTTCATCAGAAAATGGATTTTTGGGACTGTACCAAAAAATGATTCAAAATGTCAAATGGATCGTGCCTCATGTTGAATAACCACTTTTTAACCCCTCAGAGTGACCAAAATGGCCATTTTTACAGAGTTTTGCTTACTCAAAAGCTTCAATTTTAACCAATTTCAGGCACATAAATGACTTTAAACACACTTGATTTAGTTGAAAAAGTCATAATTCACATCCAACAGTCATTTAGAGTCAAAAGATTAAATGTTACAATTTCATCCATATTGACCATTTTGGAAACGTTCGACAGGTCCGGAGTCATCGTTTTTCATCAGAAAATGGATTTTTGGGACTGTACCAAAAATGATTCAAAATGTCAAATGGATCGTGCCTCATGTTGAATAACCACTTTTTAACCCCTCAGAGTGACCAACATTGCCATTTTTACAGAGTTTCGCTTACTCAAAAGCTTCAATTTTGACCAATTTCAGGCACAGAAATGACTTTAAACACACTTATTTTAGTCGAAAAGGTCATAATTCACATCCAACAGTCATTTAGAGTCAAAAGATTACATGTTAAAATTTCATCCATATTGACCATTTTGGAATCGTTCGACAGGTCCGGAGTCATCATTTTTCATCAGAAAATGGATTTTTGGGACTGTACCAAAAATGATTCAAAATGTCAATTGGATTGTGCCTCATGTTGAATAACCACTTTTTAACCCCTCAGAGTGACCAAAATGGCCATTTTTACAGAGTTTTGCTTACTCAAAAGCTTCAATTTTGACCAATTTCAGGCACATAAATGGCTTTAAACACACTTATTTAGTTGAAAAAGTCATAATTCACATCCAACAGTCATTTAGAGTCAAAAGATTAAATGTTAAAATTTCATCCATATTGACCATTTTGGAAACGTTCGACAGGTCCGGAGTCATCGTTTTTCATCAGAAAATGGATTTTTGGGACTGTACCAAAAATGATTCAAAATGTCAAATGGATCGTGCCTCATGTTGAATAACCACTTTTTAAACCCTCAGAGTGACCAACATTGCCATTTTTACAGAGTTTCGCTTACTCAAAAGCTTCAATTTTGACCAATTTCAGACACAGAAATGACTTTAAACACACTTATTTTAGTCGAAAAGGTCATAATTCACATCCAACAGTCATTTGGAGTCAAAAGATTAAATGTTAAAATTTCATCCATATTGACCATTTTGGGAACGTTCGACAGCTCATCGTTTTTCATCAGAAAATGGATTTTTGGGACTGTACCAAAAATGATTCAAAATGTCAATTGGATCGTGCCTCATGTTGAATAACCACTTTTTAACCCCTCTGAGTGACCAAAATGGCCATTTTTACAGAGTTTTGCTTACTCAAAAGCTTCAATTTTGACCAATTTCAGGCACATAAATGACTTTAAACACACTTATTTTAGTTGAAAAAGTCATAATTCACATCCAACAGTCATTTAGAGTCAAAAGATTAAATGTTAAAATTTCATCCATATTGACCATTTTGGAAACGTTCGACAGGTCAGGAGTAATCGTTTTTCATCAGAAAATGGATTTTTGGGACTGTACCAAAAATTATTCAAAATGTCAAATGGATCGTGCCTCATGTTGAATAACCACTTTTAAACCCCTCAGAGTGACCAAAATTGCCATTTTTACAGAGTTTTTGCTTATTCAAAAGCTTTAATTTTGACCAATTTCAGGCACATAAATGACTTTAAACACACTTATTTTAGTTGAAAAAGTCATAATTCACATCCAACAGTCATTTAGAGTCAAAAGATTAAATGTTAAAATTTCATCCATATTGACCATTTTGGAATCGTTCGACAGGTCCGGAGTCATCGTTTTTCATCAGAAAATGGATTTTTGGGACTGTACCAAAAATGATTCAAAATGTCAAATGGATCGTGCCTCATGTTGAATAACCACTTTTTAACCCCTCAGAGTGACCAACATTGCCATTTTTACAGAGTTTTGCTTACTCAAAAGCTTCAATTTTGAACAATTTCAGGCACATAAATGACTTTAAACACACTTATTTTAGTTGAAAAAGTCATAATTCCCATCCAACAGTCATTTGGAGTCAAAAGATTAACCGCCTGATTCATCATGCGCCCGTTTTGCGAGGCCCTAATAGCGATTCATAGCGAATCGCTATTAAGGACTCGCAAAACGGTAATCATGTAGGAATATGCAAAAAAAATGCGATTCCTTACAATTCCTTATTTGCGATTAGCTAATTGCTAATCGCAAATAAGGAATAACTCGCCATTCATTCCTATGGGCCAAAAGGCCCATAGGAAAGAATGGGGAGTATTCCTTATTTGCGATTAGCAATTAGCTAATCGCAAATAAGATTGCGATTTGAAGAGTGCCAGGGGTGTCCACAGGACACCCTGTAGCACCCCTCAAATGACATTTCACACAGGTGTTGCACACACACATGTCCAAAGGACATGTGTGTGTGTAACATGCAACTCAGAAAAATGCTTTTAAATGCATTTTTCTGAGTTTTCGCAATTTACCGCGAGGTCTGACCTCGCGGTAAATTGCGCCTAGAAATTGCGATTTCGCAAATTTAAATAGGATGTTGAATAGCATTTAAGGAATCTCAAATAGAGATTCCTTAAATGTCATTCCTCGCAAAATTGCGAGATCGCAATTAGCGATTTTTACATTCGGGATGCTGAATCCCAAATGCAAAAATCGCTCTCGCAAAGGGCCGGATTCTCAGAATCCGGCCCCTTGCGAGCGCAATTTAGGGTCATGAATCGGGCTGTAAATGTTAAAAGTTCATCCATATTGACCATTTTGGGAACGTTCGACAGGTCCGGAGTCATCGTTTTTCATCAGAAAATGGATTTTTGGGACTGTACCAAAAATGATTCAAAATGTCAAATGGATCGTGCCTCATGTTGAATAACCACTTTTTAACCCCTCAGAGTGACCAAAATTGCCATTTTTACAGAGTTTTTGCTTATTCAAAAGCTTTAATTTTGACCAATTTTAGGCATATAAATGACTTTAAACACACTTATTTTAGTTGAAAAAGTCATAATTCACATCCAACAGTCATTTAGAGTCAAAAGATTAAATGTTAAAATTTCATCCATATTGACCATTTTGGGAACGTTCGACAGGTCCGGAGTCATCGTTTTTCATCAGAAAATTGATTTTTGGGACTGTACCAAAAATGATTCAAAATGTCAATTGGATCGTGCCTCATGTTGAATAACCACTTTTTAACCCCTCAGAGTGACCAAAATGGCCATTTTTACAGAATTTTCCTTACTCAAAAGCTTCAATTTTGACCAATTTCAGGCACATAAATGACTTTAAACACACTTGATTTAGTTGAAAAAGTCATAATTCACATCCAACAGTCATTTAGAGTCAAAAGATTAAATGTTACAATTTCATCCATATTGACCATTTTGGAAATGTTCGACAGGTCCGGAGTCATCGTTTTTCATCAGAAAATGGATTTTTGGGACTATACCAAAAATGATTCAAAATGTCAAATGGATCGTGCCTCATGTTGAATAACCACTTTTTAACCCCTCAGAGTGACCAACATTGCCATTTTTACAGTTTCGCTTACTCAAAAGCTTCATTTTTGACCAATTTCAGGCACAGAAATGACTTTAAACACACTTATTTTAGTCGAAAAGGTCATAATTCACATCCAACAGTCATTTAGAGTCAAAAGATTACATGTTAAAATTTCATCCATATTGACCATTTTGGAATCGTTCGACAGGTCCGGAGTCATCATTTTTCATCAGAAAATGGATTTTTGGGACTGTACCAAAAATGATTCAAAATGTCAATTGGATCGTGCCTCATGTTGAATAACCACTTTTTAACCCCTCAGAGTGACCAACATTGCCATTTTTACAGAGTTTTGCTTACTCAAAAGCTTCAATTTTGACCAATTTCAGGCACATAAATGACTTTAAACACACTTATTTTAGTTGAAAAAGTCATAATTCCCATCCAACAGTCATTTGGAGTCAAAAGATTAAATGTTAAAAGTTCATCCATATTGACCATTTTGGGAACGTTCGACAGGTCCGGAGTCATCGTTTTTCATCAGAAAATGGATTTTTGGGACTGTACCAAAAAATGATTCAAAATGTCAAATGGATCGTGCCTCATGTTGAATAACCACTTTTTAACCCCTCAGAGTGACCAAAATGGCCATTTTTACAGAGTTTTGCTTACTCAAAAGCTTCAATTTTAACCAATTTCAGGCACATAAATGACTTTAAACACACTTGATTTAGTTGAAAAAGTCATAATTCACATCCAACAGTCATTTAGAGTCAAAAGATTAAATGTTACAATTTCATCCATATTGACCATTTTGGAAACGTTCGACAGGTCCGGAGTCATCGTTTTTCATCAGAAAATTGATTTTTGGGACTGTACCAAAAATGATTCAAAATGTCAAATGGATCGTGCCTCATGTTGAATAACCACTTTTTAACCCCTCAGAGTGACCAACATTGCCATTTTTACAGAGTTTCGCTTACTCAAAAGCTTCAATTTTGACCAATTTCAGGCACAGAAATGACTTTAAACACACTTATTTTAGTCGAAAAGGTCATAATTCACATCCAACAGTCATTTAGAGTCAAAAGATTACATGTTAAAATTTCATCCATATTGACCATTTTGGAATCGTTCGACAGGTCCGGAGTCATCATTTTTCATCAGAAAATGGATTTTTGGGACTGTACCAAAAATGATTCAAAATGTCAAATGGATCGTGCCTCATGTTGAATAACCACTTTTTAAACCCTCAGAGTGACCAACATTGCCATTTTTACAGAGTTTCGCTTACTCAAAAGCTTCAATTTTGACCAATTTCAGACACAGAAATGACTTTAAACACACTTATTTTAGTCGAAAAGGTCATAATTCACATCCAACAGTCATTTGGAGTCAAAAGATTAAATGTTAAAATTTCATCCATATTGACCATTTTGGGAACGTTCGACAGCTCATCGTTTTTCATCAGAAAATGGATTTTTGGGACTGTACCAAAAATGATTCAAAATGTCAATTGGATCGTGCCTCATGTTGAATAAACACTTTTTAACCCCTCTGAGTGACCAAAATGGCCATTTTTACAGAGTTTTGCTTACTCAAAAGCTTCAATTTTGACCAATTTCAGGCACATAAATGACTTTAAACACACTTATTTTAGTTGAAAAAGTCATAATTCACATCCAACAGTCATTTAGAGTCAAAAGATTAAATGTTAAAATTTCATCCATATTGACCATTTTGGAAACGTTCGACAGGTCCGGAGTAATCGTTTTTCATCAGAAAATGGATTTTTGGGACTGTACCAAAAATTATTCAAAATGTCAAATGGATCGTGCCTCATGTTGAATAACCACTTTTAAACCCCTCAGAGTGACCAAAATTGCCATTTTTACAGAGTTTTTGCTTATTCAAAAGCTTTAATTTTGACCAATTTCAGGCACATAAATGACTTTAAACACACTTATTTTAGTTGAAAAAGTCATAATTCACATCCAACAGTCATTTAGAGTCAAAAGATTAAATGTTAAAATTTCATCCATATTGACCATTTTGGAATCGTTCGACAGGTCCGGAGTCATCGTTTTTCATCAGAAAATGGATTTTTGGGACTGTACCAAAAATGATTCAAAATGTCAAATGGATCGTGCCTCATGTTGAATAACCACTTTTTAACCCCTCAGAGTGACCAACATTGCCATTTTTACAGAGTTTTGCTTACTCAAAAGCTTCAATTTTGACCAATTTCAGGCACATAAATGACTTTAAACACACTTATTTTAGTTGAAAAAGTCATAATTCCCATCCAACAGTCATTTGGAGTCAAAAGATTAACCGCCTGATTCATCATGCTCCCGTTTTGCGAGGCCCTAATAGCGATTCATAGCGAATCGCTATTAAGGACTCGCAAAACGGTAATCATGTAGGAATATGCAAAAAAAATGCGATTCCTTACAATTCCTTATTTGCGATTAGCTAATTGCTAATCGCAAATAAGGAATAACTCGCCATTCATTCCTATGGGCCAAAAGGCCCATAGGAAAGAATGGGGAGTATTCCTTATTTGCGATTAGCAATTAGCTAATCGCAAATAAGATTGCGATTTGAAGAGTGCCAGGGGTGTCCACAGGACACCCTGTAGCACCCCTCAAATGACATTTCACACAGGTGTTGCACACACACATGTCCAAAGGACATGTGTGTGTGTAACATGCAACTCAGAAAAATGCTTTTAAATGCATTTTTCTGAGTTTTCGCAATTTACCGCGAGGTCTGACCTCGCGGTAAATTGCGCCAAGAAATTGCGATTTCGCAAATTTAAATAGGATGTTGAATAGCATTTAAGGAATCTCAAATAGAGATTCCTTAAATGTCATTCCTCGCAAAATTGCGAGATCGCAATTAGCGATTTTTACATTCGGGATGCTGAATCCCAAATGCAAAAATCGCTCTCGCAAAGGGCCGGATTCTCAGAATCCGGCCCCTTGCGAGCGCAATTTAGGGTCATGAATCGGGCTGTAAATGTTAAAAGTTCATCCATATTGACCATTTTGGGAACGTTCGACAGGTCCGGAGTCATCGTTTTTCATCAGAAAATGGATTTTTGGGACTGTACCAAAAATGATTCAAAATGTCAAATGGATCGTGCCTCATGTTGAATAACCACTTTTTAACCCCTCAGAGTGACCAAAATTGCCATTTTTACAGAGTTTTTGCTTATTCAAAAGCTTTAATTTTGACCAATTTTAGGCATATAAATGACTTTAAACACACTTATTTTAGTTGAAAAAGTCATAATTCACATCCAACAGTCATTTAGAGTCAAAAGATTAAATGTTAAAATTTCATCCATATTGACCATTTTGGGAACGTTCGACAGGTCCGGAGTCATCGTTTTTCATCAGAAAATTGATTTTTGGGACTGTACCAAAAATGATTCAAAATGTCAATTGGATCGTGCCTCATGTTGAATAACTACTTTTTAACCCCTCAGAGTGACCAAAATGGCCATTTTTGCAGAGTTTTGCTTACTCAAAAGCTTCAATTTTGACCAATTTCAGGCACATAAATGACTTTAAACACACTTATTTTAGTTGAAAAAGTCATAATTCACATCCAACAGTCATTTAGAGTCAAAAGATTAAATGTTAAAATTTCATCCATATTGACCATTTTGGGAACGTTCGACAGGTCCGGAGTCATCGTTTTTCATCAGAAAATGGATTTTTGGGACTGTACCAAAAATGATTCAAAATGTCAAATGGATCGTGCCTCATGTTGAATAACCACTTTTTAACCCCTCAGAGTGACCAAAATGGCCATTTTTACAGAGTTTTGCTTACTCAAAAGCTTCAATTTTGACCAATTTCAGGCACATAAATGACTTTAAACACACTTATTTTAGTTGAAAAAGTCATAATTCACATCCAACAGTCATTTGGAGTCAAAAGATTACATGTTAAAATTTCATCCATATTGACCATTTTGGGAACGTTCGACAGGTCCGGAGTCATCGTTTTTCATCAGAAAATGGATTTTTGGGACTGTACCAAAAATGATTCAAAATGTCAAATGGATCGTGCCTCATGTTGAATAACCACTTTTTAACCCCTCAGAGTGACCAACATTGCCATTTTTACAGAGTTTCGCTTACTCAAAAGCTTCAATTTTGACCAATTTCAGGCACAGAAATGACTTTAAACACACTTATTTTAGTCGAAAAGGTCATAATTCACACCCAACAGTCATTTGGAGTCAAAAGATTAAATGTTAAAATTTCATCCATATTGACCATTTTGGGAACGTTCGACAGGTCCGGAGTCATCGTTTTTCATCAGAAAATGGATTTTTGGGACTGTACCAAAAATGATTCAAAATGTCAATTGGATCGTGCCTCATGTTGAATAACCACTTTTTAACCCCTCAGAGTGACCAAAATGGCCATTTTTACAGAGTTTTGCTTACTCAAAAGCTTCAATTTTGACCAATTTCAGGCACATAAATGACTTTCAACACACTTATTTTAGTCGAAAAGGTCATAATTCACATCCAACAGTCATTTGGAGTCAAAAGATTAAATGTTAAAATTTCATCCATATTGACCATTTTGGGAACGTTCGACAGGTCCGGAGTCATCGTTTTTCATCAGAAAATGGATTTTTGGGACTGTACCAAAAATGATTCAAAATGTCAATTGGATCGTGCCTCATGTTGAATAACCACTTTTTAACCCCTCAGAGTGACCAAAATGGCCATTTTTACAGAGTTTTGCTTACTCAAAAGCTTCAATTTTGACCAATTTCAGGCACATAAATGACTTTCAACACACTTATTTTAGTTGAAAAAGTCATAATTCACATCCAACAGTCATTTAGAGTCAAAAGATTAAATGTTAAAATTTCATCCATATTGACCATTTTGGAATCGTTCGACAGGTCCGGAGTCATCGTTTTTCATCAGAAAATGGATTTTTGGGACTGTACCAAAAATGATTCAAAATGTCAATTGGATCGTGCCTCATGTTGAATAACTACTTTTTAACCCCTCAGAGTGACCAAAATGGCCATTTTTGCAGAGTTTTGCTTACTCAAAAGCTTCAATTTTGACCTATTTCAGGCACATAAATGACTTTAAACACACTTATTTTAGTTGAAAAAGTCATAATTCACATCCAACAGTCATTTAGAGTCAAAAGATTAAATGTTAACATTTCATCCATATTGACCATTTTGGGAACGTTCGACAGGTCCGGAGTCATCGTTTTTCATCAGAAAATGGATTTTTGGGACTGTACCAAAAATGATTCAAAATGTCAAATGGATCGTGCCTCATGTTGAATAACCACTTTTTAACCCCTCAGAGTGACCAACATTGCCATTTTTACAGAGTTTCGCTTACTCAAAAGCTTCAATTTTGACCAATTTCAGGCACAGAAATGACTTTAAACACACTTATTTTAGTTGAAAAGGTCATAATTCACATCCAACAGTCATTTGGAGTCAAAAGATTAAATGTTAAAATTTCATCCATATTGACCATTTTGGGAACGTTCGACAGGTCCGGAGTCATCGTTTTTCATCAGAAAATGGATTTTTGGGACTGTACCAAAAATGATTCAAAATGTCAAATGGATCGTGCCTCATGTTGAATAACCACTTTTTAACCCCTCAGAGTGACCAACATTGCCATTTTTACAGAGTTTTGCTTACTCAAAAGCTTCAATTTTGACCAATTTCAGGCACATAAATGACTTTAAACACACTTATTTTAGTTGAAAAAGTCATAATTCACATCCAACAGTCATTTAGAGTCAAAAGATTAAATGTTAAAATTTCATCCATATTGACCATTTTGGGAATGTTCGACAGGTCCGGAGTCATCGTTTTTCATCAGAAAATTGATTTTTGGGACTGTACCAAAAATGATTCAAAATGTCAAATGGATCGTGCCTCATGTTGAATAACCACTCTTTAACCCCTCAGAGTGACCAACATTGCCATTTTTACAGAGTTTTGCTTACTCAAAAGCTTCAATTTTGACCAATTTCAGGCACATAAATGACTTTAAACACACTTATTTTAGTTGAAAAAGTCATAATTCCCATCCAACAGTCATTTGGAGTCAAAAGATTAAATGTTAAAAGTTCATCCATATTGACCATTTTGGGAACGTTCGTCAGGTCTGGAGTCATCGTTTTTCATCAGAAAATGGATTTTTGGGACTGTACCAAAAAATAATTCAAAATGTCAAATGGATCGTGCCTCATGTTGAATAACCACTTTTTAACCCCTCAGAGTGACCAAAATGGCCATTTTTACAGAGTTTTGCTTACTCAAAAGCTTCAATTTTGACCAATTTCAGGCACATAAATGACTTTAAACACACTTGATTTAGTTGAAAAAGTCATAATTCACATCCAACAGTCATTTAGAGTCAAAAGATTACATGTTAAAATTTCATCCATATTGACCATTTTGGAATCGTTCGACAGGTCCGGAGTCATCATTTTTCATCAGAAAATGGATTTTTGGGACTGTACCAAAAATGATTCAAAATGTCAATTGGATCGTGCCTCATGTTGAATAACCACTTTTTAACCCCTCAGAGTGACCAAAATGGCCATTTTTACAGAGTTTTGCTTACTCAAAAGCTTCAATTTTGACCAATTTCAGGCACATAAATGACTTTAAACACACTTGATTTAGTTGAAAAAGTCATAATTCACATCCAACAGTCATTTAGAGTCAAAAGATTAAATGTTAAAATTTCATCCATATTGACCATTTTGGAAACGTTCGACAGGTCCGGAGTCATCGTTTTTCATCAGAAAATGGATTTTTGGGACTGTACCAAAAATGATTCAAAATGTCAAATGGATCGTGCCTCATATTGAATAACCACTTTTTAACCCCTCAGAGTGACCAACATTGCCATTTTTACAGAGTTTCGCTTACTCAAAAGCTTCAATTTTGACCAATTTCAGGCACAGAAATGACTTTAAACACACTTATTTTAGTCGAAAAGGTCATAATTCACATCCAACAGTCATTTGGAGTCAAAAGATTAAATGTTAAAATTTCATCCATATTGACCATTTTGGGAACGTTCGACAGCTCATCGTTTTTCATCAGAAAATGGATTTTTGGGACTGTACCAAAAATGATTCAAAATGTCAATTGGATCGTGCCTCATGTTGAATAACCACTTTTTAACCCCTCAGAGTGACCAAAATGGCCATTTTTACAGAGTTTTGCTTACTCAAAAGCTTCAATTTTGACCAATTTCAGGCACAGAAATGACTTTAAACACACTTGATTTAGTTGAAAAAGTCATAATTCACATCCAACAGTCATTTAGAGTCAAAAGATTAAATGTTAAAATTTCATCCATATTGACCATTTTGGAAACGTTCGACAGGTCCGGAGTCATCGCTTTTCATCAGAAAATTGATTTTTGGGACTGTACCAAAAATGATTCAAAATGTCAAATGGATCGTGCCTCATGTTGAATAACCACTTTTTAACCCCTCAGAGTGACCAAAATTGCCATTTTTACAGAGTTTTTGCTTATTCAAAAGCTTTAATTTTGACCAATTTCAGGCACATAAATGACTTTAAACACACTTATTTTAGTTGAAAAAGTCATAATTCACATCCAACAGTCATTTAGAGTCTAAAGATTAAATGTTAAAATTTCATCCATATTGACCATTTTGGGAACGTTCGACAGGTCCGGAGTCATCGTTTTTCATCAGAAAATGGATTTTTGGGACTGTACCAAAAATGATTCAAAATGTCAAATGGATCGTGCCTCATGTTGAATAACCACTTTTTAACCCCTCAGAGTGACCAAAATGGCAATTTTTACAGAGTTTTGCTTACTCAAAAGCTTCAATTTTGACCAATTTCAGACACATAAATGACTTTAAACACACTTATTTTAGTTGAAAAAGTCATAATTCCCATGCAACAGTCATTTGGAGTCAAAAGATTAAATGTTAAAATTTCATCCATATTGACCATTTTGGGAACGTTCGACAGGTCCGGAGTCATCGTTTTTCATCAAAAAATGGATTTTTGGGACTGTACCAAAAATGATTCAAAATGTCAAATGGATCGTGCCTCATGTTGAATAACCACTTTTTAACCCCTCAGAGTGACCAAAATTGCCATTTTTACAGAGTTTTTGCTTATTCAAAAGCTTTAATTTTGACCAATTTCAGGCACATAAATGACTTTAAACACACTTATTTTAGTTGAAAAAGTCATAATTCACATCCAACAGTCATTTAGAGTCAAAAGATTAAATATTAAAATTTCATCCATATTGACCATTTTGGGAATGTTCGACAGGTCCGGAGTCATCGTTTTTCATCAGAAAATGGATTTTTGGGACTGTACCAAAAATGATTCAAAATGTCAAATGGATCGTGCCTCATGTTGAATAACCACTCTTTAACCCCTCAGAGTGACCAACATTGCCATTTTTACAGAGTTTCGCTTACTCAAAAGCTTCAATTTTGACCAATTTCAGGCACAGAAATGACTTTAAACACACTTATTTTAGTCGAAAAGGTCATAATTCACATCCAACAGTCATTTGGAGTCAAAAGATTAAATGTTAAAATTTCATCCATATTGACCATTTTGGGAACGTTCGACAGGTCCGGAGTCATCGTTTTTCATCAGAAAATGGATTTTTGGGACTGTACCAAAAAATGATTCAAAATGTCAAATGGATCGTGCCTCATGTTGAATAACCACTTTTTAACCCCTCAGAGTGACCAAAATGGCCATTTTTACAGAGTTTCGCTTACTCAAAAGCTTCAATTTTGACCAATTTCAGGCACAGAAATGACTTTAAACACACTTATTTTAGTCGAAAAGGTCATAATTCACATCCAACAGTCATTTAGAGTCAAAAGATTACATGTTAAAATTTCATCCATATTGACCATTTTGGAATCGTTCGACAGGTCCGGAGTCATCATTTTTCATCAGAAAATGGATTTTTGGGACTGTACCAAAAATGATTCAAAATGTCAATTGGATTGTGCCTCATGTTGAATACCCACTTTTTAACCCCTCAGAGTGACCAAAATGGCCATTTTTACAGAGTTTTGCTTACTCAAAAGCTTCAATTTTGACCAATTTCAGGCACATAAATGGCTTTAAACACATTTATTTAGTTGAAAAAGTCATAATTCACATCCAACAGTCATTTAGAGTCAAAAGATTAAATGTTAAAATTTCATCCATATTGACCATTTTGGAAACGTTCGACAGGTCCGGAGTCATCGTTTTTCATCAGAAAATGGATTTTTGGGACTGTACCAAAAATGATTCAAAATGTCAAATGGATCGTGCCTCATGTTGAATAACCACTTTTTAAACCCTCAGAGTGACCAACATTGCCATTTTTACAGAGTTTCGCTTACTCAAAAGCTTCAATTTTGACCAATTTCAGACACAGAAATGACTTTAAACACACTTATTTTAGTCGAAAAGGTCATAATTCACATCCAACAGTCATTTGGAGTCAAAAGATTAAATGTTAAAATTTCATCCATATTGACCATTTTGGGAACGTTCGACAGCTCATCGTTTTTCATCAGAAAATGGATTTTTGGGACTGTACCAAAAATGATTCAAAATGTCAATTGGATCGTGCCTCATGTTGAATAACCACTTTTTAACCCCTCTGAGTGACCAAAATGGCCATTTTTACAGAGTTTTGCTTACTCAAAAGCTTCAATTTTGACCAATTTCAGGCACATAAATGACTTTAAACACACTTATTTTAGTTGAAAAAGTCATAATTCACATCCAACAGTCATTTAGAGTCAAAAGATTAAATGTTAAAATTTCATCCATATTGACCATTTTGGAAACGTTCGACAGGTCCGGAGTAATCGTTTTTCATCAGAAAATGGATTTTTGGGACTGTACCAAAAATTATTCAAAATGTCAAATGGATCGTGCCTCATGTTGAATAACCACTTTTAAACCCCTCAGAGTGACCAAAATTGCCATTTTTACAGAGTTTTTGCTTATTCAAAAGCTTTAATTTTGACCAATTTCAGGCACATAAATGACTTTAAACACACTTATTTTAGTTGAAAAAGTCATAATTCACATCCAACAGTCATTTAGAGTCAAAAGATTAAATGTTAAAATTTCATCCATATTGACCATTTTGGAATCGTTCGACAGGTCCGGAGTCATCGTTTTTCATCAGAAAATGGATTTTTGGGACTGTACCAAAAATGATTCAAAATGTCAAATGGATCGTGCCTCATGTTGAATAACCACTTTTTAACCCCTCAGAGTGACCAAAATTGCCATTTTTACAGAGTTTTTGCTTATTCAAAAGCTTTAATTTTGACCAATTTCAGGCACATAAATGACTTTAAACACACTTATTTTAGTTGAAAAAGTCATAATTCACATCCAACAGTCATTTAGAGTCTAAAGATTAAATGTTAAAATTTCATCCATATTGACCATTTTGGGAACGTTCGACAGGTCCGGAGTCATCGTTTTTCATCAGAAAATGGATTTTTGGGACTGTACCAAAAATGATTCAAAATGTCAAATGGATCGTGCCTCATGTTGAATAACCACTTTTTAACCCCTCAGAGTGACCAAAATGGCCATTTTTACAGAGTTTTGCTTACTCAAAAGCTTCAATTTTGACCAATTTCAGACACATAAATGACTTTAAACACACTTATTTTAGTTGAAAAAGTCATAATTCCCATGCAACAGTCATTTGGAGTCAAAAGATTAAATGTTAAAATTTCATCCATATTGACCATTTTGGGAACGTTCGACAGGTCCGGAGTCATCGTTTTTCATCAAAAAATGGATTTTTGGGACTGTACCAAAAATGATTCAAAATGTCAAATGGATCGTGCCTCATGTTGAATAACCACTTTTTAACCCCTCAGAGTGACCAAAATTGCCATTTTTACAGAGTTTTTGCTTATTCAAAAGCTTTAATTTTGACCAATTTCAGGCACATAAATGACTTTAAACACACTTATTTTAGTTGAAAAAGTCATAATTCACATCCAACAGTCATTTAGAGTCAAAAGATTAAATATTAAAATTTCATCCATATTGACCATTTTGGGAATGTTCGACAGGTCCGGAGTCATCGTTTTTCATCAGAAAATGGATTTTTGGGACTGTACCAAAAATGATTCAAAATGTCAAATGGATCGTGCCTCATGTTGAATAACCACTCTTTAACCCCTCAGAGTGACCAACATTGCCATTTTTACAGAGTTTCGCTTACTCAAAAGCTTCAATTTTGACCAATTTCAGGCACAGAAATGACTTTAAACACACTTATTTTAGTCGAAAAGGTCATAATTCACATCCAACAGTCATTTGGAGTCAAAAGATTAAATGTTAAAATTTCATCCATATTGACCATTTTGGGAACGTTCGACAGGTCCGGAGTCATCGTTTTTCATCAGAAAATGGATTTTTGGGACTGTACCAAAAATGATTCAAAATGTCAATTGGATCGTGCCTCATGTTGAATAACCACTTTTTAACCCCTCAGAGTGACCAAAATGGCCATTTTTACAGAGTTTTGCTTACTCAAAAGCTTCAATTTTGACCAATTTCAGGCACATAAATGGCTTTAAACACACTTATTTAGTTGAAAAAGTCATAATTCACATCCAACAGTCATTTAGAGTCAAAAGATTAAATGTTAAAATTTCATCCATATTGACCATTTTGGAAACGTTCGACAGGTCCGGAGTCATCGTTTTTCATCAGAAAATGGATTTTTGGGACTGTACCAAAAATGATTCAAAATGTCAAATGGATCGTGCCTCATGTTGAATAACCACTTTTTAAACCCTCAGAGTGACCAACATTGCCATTTTTACAGAGTTTCGCTTACTCAAAAGCTTCAATTTTGACCAATTTCAGACACAGAAATGACTTTAAACACACTTATTTTAGTCGAAAAGGTCATAATTCACATCCAACAGTCATTTGGAGTCAAAAGATTAAATGTTAAAATTTCATCCATATTGACCATTTTGGGAACGTTCGACAGCTCATCGTTTTTCATCAGAAAATGGATTTTTGGGACTGTACCAAAAATGATTCAAAATGTCAATTGGATCGTGCCTCATGTTGAATAACCACTTTTTAACCCCTCTGAGTGACCAAAATGGCCATTTTTACAGAGTTTTGCTTACTCAAAAGCTTCAATTTTGACCAATTTCAGGCACATAAATGACTTTAAACACACTTATTTTAGTTGAAAAAGTCATAATTCACATCCAACAGTCATTTAGAGTCAAAAGATTAAATGTTAAAATTTCATCCATATTGACCATTTTGGAAACGTTCGACAGGTCCGGAGTAATCGTTTTTCATCAGAAAATGGATTTTTGGGACTGTACCAAAAATTATTCAAAATGTCAAATGGATCGTGCCTCATGTTGAATAACCACTTTTAAACCCCTCAGAGTGACCAAAATTGCCATTTTTACAGAGTTTTTGCTTATTCAAAAGCTTTAATTTTGACCAATTTCAGGCACATAAATGACTTTAAACACACTTATTTTAGTTGAAAAAGTCATAATTCACATCCAACAGTCATTTAGAGTCAAAAGATTAAATGTTAAAATTTCATCCATATTGACCATTTTGGAATCGTTCGACAGGTCCGGAGTCATCGTTTTTCATCAGAAAATGGATTTTTGGGACTGTACCAAAAATGATTCAAAATGTCAAATGGATCGTGCCTCATGTTGAATAACCACTTTTTAACCCCTCAGAGTGACCAACATTGCCATTTTTACAGAGTTTTGCCTACTCAAAAGCTTCAATTTTGACCAATTTCAGGCACATAAATGACTTTAAACACACTTATTTTAGTTGAAAAAGTCATAATTCCTATCCAACAGTCATTTGGAGTCAAAAGATTAACCGCCTGATTCATCATGCTCCCGTTTTGCGAGGCCCTAATAGCGATTCATAGCGAATCGCTATTAAGGACTCGCAAAACGGTAATCATGTAGGAATATGCAAAAAAAATGCGATTCCTTACAATTCCTTATTTGCGATTAGCTAATTGCTAATCGCAAATAAGGAATAACTCACCATTCATTCCTATGGGCCAAAAGGCCCATAGGAAAGAATGGGGAGTATTCCTTATTTGCGATTAGCAATTAGCTAATCGCAAATAAGATTGCGATTTGAAGAGTGCCAGGGGTGTCCACAGGACACCCTGTAGCACCCCTCAAATGACATTTCACACAGGTGTTGCACACACACATGTCCAAAGGACATGTGTGTGTGTAACATGCAACTCAGAAAAATGCTTTTAAATGCATTTTTCTGAGTTTTCGCAATTTACCGCGAGGTCTGACCTCGCGGTAAATTGCGCCTAGAAATTGCGATTTCGCAAATTTAAATAGGATGTTGAATAGCATTTAAGGAATCTCAAATAGAGATTCCTTAAATGTCATTCCTCGCAAAATTGCGAGATCGCAATTAGCGATTTTTACATTCGGGATGCTGAATCCCAAATGCAAAAATCGCTCTCGCAAAGGGCCGGATTCTCAGAATCCAGCCCCTTGCGAGCGCAATTTAGGGTCATGAATCGGGCTGTAAATGTTAAAAGTTCATCCATATTGACCATTTTGGGAACGTTCGACAGGTCCGGAGTCATCGTTTTTCATCAGAAAATGGATTTTTGGTACTGTACCAAAAATGATTCAAAATGTCAAATGGATCGTGCCTCATGTTGAATAACCACTTTTTAACCCCTCAGAGTGACCAAAATTGCCATTTTTACAGAGTTTTTGCTTATTCAAAAGCTTTAATTTTGACCAATTTTAGGCATATAAATGACTTTAAACACACTTATTTTAGTTGAAAAAGTCATAATTCACATCCAACAGTCATTTAGAGTCAAAAGATTAAATGTTAAAATTTCATCCATATTGACCATTTTGGGAACGTTCGACAGGTCCGGAGTCATCGTTTTTCATCAGAAAATTGATTTTTGGGACTGTACCAAAAATGATTCAAAATGTCAATTGGATCGTGCCTCATGTTGAATAACCACTTTTTAACCCCTCAGAGTGACCAAAATGGCCATTTTTACAGAATTTTGCTTACTCAAAAGCTTCAATTTTGACCAATTTCAGGCACATAAATGACTTTAAACACACTTGATTTAGTTGAAAAAGTCATAATTCACATCCAACAGTCATTTAGAGTCAAAAGATTAAATGTTAAAATTTCATCCATATTGACCATTTTGGAAACGTTCGACAGGTCCGGAGTCATCGTTTTTCATCAGAAAATGGATTTTTGGGACTGTACCAAAAATGATTCAAAATGTCAAATGGATCGTGCCTCATGTTGAATAACCACTTTTTAACCCCTCAGAGTGACCAACATTGCCATTTTTACAGAGTTTCGCTTACTCAAAAGCTTCAATTTTGACCAATTTCAGGCACAGAAATGACTTTAAACACACTTATTTTAGTCGAAAAGGTCATAATTCACATCCAACAGTCATTTGGAGTCAAAAGATTAAATGTTAAAATTTCATCCATATTGACCATTTTGGGAACGTTCGACAGGTCCGGAGTCATCGTTTTTCATCAGAAAATGGATTTTTGGGACTGTACCAAAAATGATTCAAAATGTCAATTGGATCGTGCCTCATGTTGAATAACCACTTTTTAACCCCTCAGAGTGACCAAAATGGCCATTTTTACAGAGTTTTGCTTACTCAAAAGCTTCAATTTTGACCAATTTCAGGCACATAAATGACTTTCAACACACTTATTTTAGTTGAAAAAGTCATAATTCACATCCAACAGTCATTTAGAGTCAAAAGATTAAATGTTAAAATTTCATCCATATTGACCATTTTGGAATCGTTCGACAGGTCCGGAGTCATCGTTTTTCATCAGAAAATGGATTTTTGGGACTGTACCAAAAATGATTCAAAATGTCAATTGGATCGTGCCTCATGTTGAATAACTACTTTTTAACCCCTCAGAGTGACCAAAATGGCCTTTTTTGCAGAGTTTTGCTTACTCAAAAGCTTCAATTTTGACCTATTTCAGGCACATAAATGACTTTAAACACACTTATTTTAGTTGAAAAAGTCATAATTCACATCCAACAGTCATTTAGAGTCAAAAGATTAAATGTTAAAATTTCATCCATATTGACCATTTTGGGAACGTTCGACAGGTCCGGAGTCATCGTTTTTCATCAGAAAATGGATTTTTGGGACTGTACCAAAAATGATTCAAAATGTCAAATGGATCGTGCCTCATGTTGAATAACCACTTTTTAACCCCTCAGAGTGACCAAAATGGCCATTTTTACAGAGTTTTGCTTACTCAAAAGCTTCAATTTTGACCAATTTCAGGCACATAAATGACTTTAAACACACTTATTTTAGTTGAAAAAGTCATAATTCACATCCAACAGTCATTTGGAGTCAAAAGATTAAATGTTAAAATTTCATCCATATTGACCATTTTGGGAACGTTCGACAGGTCCGGAGTCATCGTTTTTCATCAGAAAATGGATTTTTGGGACTGTACCAAAAATGATTCAAAATGTCAAATGGATCGTGCCTCATGTTGAATAACCACTTTTTAACCCCTCAGAGTGACCAACATTGCCATTTTTACAGAGTTTCGCTTACTCAAAAGCTTCAATTTTGACCAATTTCAGGCACAGAAATGACTTTAAACACACTTATTTTAGTCGAAAAGGTCATAATTCACATCCAACAGTCATTTGGAGTCAAAAGATTAAATGTTAAAATTTCATCCATATTGACCATTTTGGGAACGTTCGACAGGTCCGGAGTCATCGTTTTTCATCAGAAAATGGATTTTTGGGACTGTACCAAAAATGATTCAAAATGTCAATTGGATCGTGCCTCATGTTGAATAACCACTTTTTAACCCCTCAGAGTGACCAAAATGGCCATTTTTACAGAGTTTTGCTTACTCAAAAGCTTCAATTTTGACCAATTTCAGGCACATAAATGACTTTCAACACACTTATTTTAGTTGAAAAAGTCATAATTCACATCCAACAGTCATTTAGAGTCAAAAGATTAAATGTTAAAATTTCATCCATATTGACCATTTTGGAATCGTTCGACAGGTCCGGAGTCATCGTTTTTCATCAGAAAATGGATTTTTGGGACTGTACCAAAAATGATTCAAAATGTCAATTGGATCGTGCCTCATGTTGAATAACTACTTTTTAACCCCTCAGAGTGACCAAAATGGCCATTTTTGCAGAGTTTTGCTTACTCAAAAGCTTCAATTTTGACCTATTTCAGGCACATAAATGACTTTAAACACACTTATTTTAGTTGAAAAAGTCATAATTCACATCCAACAGTCATTTAGAGTCAAAAGATTAAATGTTAACATTTCATCCATATTGACCATTTTGGGAACGTTCGACAGGTCCGGAGTCATCGTTTTTCATCAGAAAATGGATTTTTGGGACTGTACCAAAAATGATTCAAAATGTCAAATGGATCGTGCCTCATGTTGAATAACCACTTTTTAACCCCTCAGAGTGACCAAAATTGCCATTTTTACAGAGTTTTTGCTTATTCAAAAGCTTTAATTTTGACCAATTTCAGGCACATAAATGACTTTAAACACACTTATTTTAGTTGAAAACGTCATAATTCACATCCAACAGTCATTTAGAGTCAAAAGATTAAATGTTAAAATTTCATCCATATTGACCATTTTGGGAACGTTCGACAGGTCCGGAGTCATCGTTTTTCATCAGAAAATTGATTTTTGGGACTGTACCAAAAATGATTCAAAATGTCAAATGGATCGTGCCTCATGTTGAATAACCACTTTTTAACCCCTCAGAGTGACCAAAATTGCCATTTTTACAGAGTTTTTGCTTATTCAAAAGCTTTAATTTTGACCAATTTCAGGCACATAAATGACTTTAAACACACTTATTTTAGTTGAAAAAGTCATAATTCACATCCAACAGTCATTTAGAGTCAAAAGATTAAATGTTAAAATTTCATCCATATTGACCATTTTGGGAACGTTCGACAGGTCCGGAGTCATCGTTTTTCATCAGAAAATTGATTTTTGGGACTGTACCAAAAATGATTCAAAATGTCAATTGGATCGTGCCTCATGTTGAATAACCACTTTTTAACCCCTCAGAGTGACCAAAATGGCCATTTTTACAGAATTTTGCTTACTCAAAAGCTTCAATTTTGACCAATTTCAGGCACATAAATGACTTTAAACACACTTGATTTAGTTGAAAAAGTCATAATTCACATCCAACAGTCATTTAGAGTCAAAAGATTAAATGTTAAAATTTCATCCATATTGACCATTTTGGAAACGTTCGACAGGTCCGGAGTCATCGTTTTTCATCAGAAAATGGATTTTTGGGACTGTACCAAAAATGATTCAAAATGTCAAATGGATCGTGCCTCATGTTGAATAACCACTTTTTAACCCCTCAGAGTGACCAACATTGCCATTTTTACAGAGTTTCGCTTACTCAAAAGCTTCAATTTTGACCAATTTCAGGCACAGAAATGACTTTAAACACACTTATTTTAGTCGAAAAGGTCATAATTCACATCCAACAGTCATTTGGAGTCAAAAGATTAAATGTTAAAATTTCATCCATATTGACCATTTTGGGAACGTTCGACAGGTCCGGAGTCATCGTTTTTCATCAGAAAATGGATTTTTGGGACTGTACCAAAAATGATTCAAAATGTCAATTGGATCGTGCCTCATGTTGAATAACCACTTTTTAACCCCTCAGAGTGACCAAAATGGCCATTTTTACAGAGTTTTGCTTACTCAAAAGCTTCAATTTTGACCAATTTCAGGCACATAAATGACTTTCAACACACTTATTTTAGTTGAAAAAGTCATAATTCACATCCAACAGTCATTTAGAGTCAAAAGATTAAATGTTAAAATTTCATCCATATTGACCATTTTGGAATCGTTCGACAGGTCCGGAGTCATCGTTTTTCATCAGAAAATGGATTTTTGGGACTGTACCAAAAATGATTCAAAATGTCAATTGGATCGTGCCTCATGTTGAATAACTACTTTTTAACCCCTCAGAGTGACCAAAATGGCCTTTTTTGCAGAGTTTTGCTTACTCAAAAGCTTCAATTTTGACCTATTTCAGGCACATAAATGACTTTAAACACACTTATTTTAGTTGAAAAAGTCATAATTCACATCCAACAGTCATTTAGAGTCAAAAGATTAAATGTTAAAATTTCATCCATATTGACCATTTTGGGAACGTTCGACAGGTCCGGAGTCATCGTTTTTCATCAGAAAATGGATTTTTGGGACTGTACCAAAAATGATTCAAAATGTCAAATGGATCGTGCCTCATGTTGAATAACCACTTTTTAACCCCTCAGAGTGACCAAAATGGCCATTTTTACAGAGTTTTGCTTACTCAAAAGCTTCAATTTTGACCAATTTCAGGCACATAAATGACTTTAAACACACTTATTTTAGTTGAAAAAGTCATAATTCACATCCAACAGTCATTTGGAGTCAAAAGATTAAATGTTAAAATTTCATCCATATTGACCATTTTGGGAACGTTCGACAGGTCCGGAGTCATCGTTTTTCATCAGAAAATGGATTTTTGGGACTGTACCAAAAATGATTCAAAATGTCAAATGGATCGTGCCTCATGTTGAATAACCACTTTTTAACCCCTCAGAGTGACCAACATTGCCATTTTTACAGAGTTTCGCTTACTCAAAAGCTTCAATTTTGACCAATTTCAGGCACAGAAATGACTTTAAACACACTTATTTTAGTCGAAAAGGTCATAATTCACATCCAACAGTCATTTGGAGTCAAAAGATTAAATGTTAAAATTTCATCCATATTGACCATTTTGGGAACGTTCGACAGGTCCGGAGTCATCGTTTTTCATCAGAAAATGGATTTTTGGGACTGTACCAAAAATGATTCAAAATGTCAATTGGATCGTGCCTCATGTTGAATAACCACTTTTTAACCCCTCAGAGTGACCAAAATGGCCATTTTTACAGAGTTTTGCTTACTCAAAAGCTTCAATTTTGACCAATTTCAGGCACATAAATGACTTTCAACACACTTATTTTAGTTGAAAAAGTCATAATTCACATCCAACAGTCATTTAGAGTCAAAAGATTAAATGTTAACATTTCATCCATATTGACCATTTTGGGAACGTTCGACAGGTCCGGAGTCATCGTTTTTCATCAGAAAATGGATTTTTGGGACTGTACCAAAAATGATTCAAAATGTCAAATGGATCGTGCCTCATGTTGAATAACCACTTTTTAACCCCTCAGAGTGACCAAAATTGCCATTTTTACAGAGTTTTTGCTTATTCAAAAGCTTTAATTTTGACCAATTTCAGGCACATAAATGACTTTAAACACACTTATTTTAGTTGAAAACGTCATAATTCACATCCAACAGTCATTTAGAGTCAAAAGATTAAATGTTAAAATTTCATCCATATTGACCATTTTGGGAACGTTCGACAGGTCCGGAGTCATCGTTTTTCATCAGAAAATTGATTTTTGGGACTGTACCAAAAATGATTCAAAATGTCAAATGGATCGTGCCTCATGTTGAATAACCACTTTTTAACCCCTCAGAGTGACCAAAATTGCCATTTTTACAGAGTTTTTGCTTATTCAAAAGCTTTAATTTTGACCAATTTCAGGCACATAAATGACTTTAAACACACTTATTTTAGTTGAAAAAGTCATAATTCACATCCAACAGTCATTTAGAGTCAAAAGATTAAATGTTAAAATTTCATCCATATTGACCATTTTGGGAATGTTCGACAGGTCCGGAGTCATCGTTTTTCATCAGAAAATGGATTTTTGGGACTGTACCAAAAATGATTCAAAATGTCAAATGGATCGTGCCTCATGTTGAATAACCACTTTTTAACCCCTCAGAGTGACCAAAATTGCCATTTTTACAGAGTTTTTGCTTATTCAAAAGCTTTAATTTTGACCAATTTCAGGCACATAAATGACTTTAAACACACTTATTTTAGTTGAAAAAGTCATAATTCACATACAACAGTCATTTAGAGTCAAAAGATTAAATGTTAAAATTTCATCCATATTGACCATTTTGGGAACGTTCGACAGGTCCGGAGTCATCGTTTTTCATCAGAAAATAGATTTTTGGGACTGTACCAAAAATGATTCAAAATGTCAAATGGATCGTGCCTCATGTTGAATAACCACTTTTTAACCCCTCAGAGTGACCAAAATTGCCATTTTTACAGAGTTTTTGCTCATTCAAAAGCTTTAATTTTGACCAATTTTAGGCACATAAATGACTTTAAACACACTTATTTTAGTTGAAAAAGTCATAATTCACATCCAACAGTCATTTAGAGTCAAAAGATTAAATGTTAAAATTTCATCCATATTGACCATTTTGGGAACGTTCGACAGGTCCGGAGTCATCGTTTTTCATCAGAAAATTGATTTTTGGGACTGTACCAAAAATGATTCAAAATGTCAATTGGATCGTGCCTCATGTTGAATAACCACTTTTTAACCCCTCAGAGTGACCAAAATGGCCATTTTTACAGAATTTTGCTTACTCAAAAGCTTCAATTTTGACCAATTTCAGGCACATAAATGACTTTAAACACACTTGATTTAGTTGAAAAAGTCATAATTCACATCCAACAGTCATTTAGAGTCACAAGATTAAATGTTACAATTTCATCCATATTGACCATTTTGGAAACGTTCGACAGGTCCGGAGTCATCGTTTTTTCATCAGAAAATGGATTTTTGGGACTGTACCAAAAATGATTCAAAATGTCAAATGGATCGTGCCTCATGTTGAATAACCACTTTTTAACCCCTCAGAGTGACCAACATTGCCATTTTTACAGAGTTTCGCTTACTCAAAAGCTTCAATTTTGACCAATTTCAGGCACAGAAATGACTTTAAACACACTTATTTTAGTCGAAAAGGTCATAATTCACATCCAACAGTCATTTGGAGTCAAAAGATTAAATGTTAAAATTTCATCCATATTGACCATTTTGGGAACGTTCGACAGGTCCGGAGTCATCGTTTTTCATCAGAAAATTGATTTTTGGGACTGTACCAAAAATGATTCAAAATGTCAAATGGATCGTGCCTCATGTTGAATAACCACTTTTTAACCCCTCAGATTGACCAAAATTGCCATTTTTACAGAGTTTTTGCTTATTCAAAAGCTTTAATTTTGACCAATTTCAGGCACATAAATGACTTTAAACACACTTATTTTAGTTGAAAAAGTCATAATTCACATCCAACAGTCATTTAGAGTCAAAAGATTAAATGTTAAAATTTCATCCATATTGACCATTTTGGAATCGTTCGACAGGTCCGGAGTCATCGTTTTTCATCAGAAAATGGATTTTTGGGACTGTACCAAAAATGATTCAAATTGTCAAATGGATCGTGCCTCATGTTGAATAACCACTTTTTAACCCCTCAGAGTGACCAACATTGCCATTTTTACAGAGTTTTGCTTACTCAAAAGCTTCAATTTTGACCAATTTCAGGCACATAAATGACTTTAAACACACTTATTTTAGTTGAAAAAGTCATAATTCACATCCAACAGTCATTTAGAGTCAAAAGATTAAATGTTAAAATTTCATCCATATTGACCATTTTGGGAATGTTCGACAGGTCCGGAGTCATCGTTTTTCATCAGAAAATGGATTTTTGGGACTGTACCAAAAATGATTCAAAATGTCAAATGGATCGTGCCTCATGTTGAATAACCACTCTTTAACCCCTCAGAGTGACCAACATTGCCATTTTTACAGAGTTTTGCTTACTCAAAAGCTTCAATTTTGACCAATTTCAGGCACATAAATGACTTTAAACACACTTATTTTAGTTGAAAAAGTCATAATTCCCATCCAACAGTCATTTGGAGTCAAAAGATTAAATGTTAAAAGTTCATCCATATTGACCATTTTGGGAACGTTCGTCAGGTCTGGAGTCATCGTTTTTCATCAGAAAATTGATTTTTGGGACTGTACCAAAAAATAATTCAAAATGTCAAATGGATCGTGCCTCATGTTGAATAACCACTTTTTAACCCCTCAGAGTGACCAAAATGGCCATTTTTACAGAGTTTTGCTTACTCAAAAGCTTCAATTTTGACCAATTTCAGGCACATAAATGACTTTAAACACACTTGATTTAGTTGAAAAAGTCATAATTCACATCCAACAGTCATTTAGAGTCAAAAGATTACATGTTAAAATTTCATCCATATTGACCATTTTGGAATCGTTCGACAGGTCCGGAGTCATCATTTTTCATCAGAAAATGGATTTTTGGGACTGTACCAAAAATGATTCAAAATGTCAATTGGATCGTGCCTCATGTTGAATAACCACTTTTTAACCCCTCAGAGTGACCAAAATGGCCATTTTTACAGAGTTTTGCTTACTCAAAAGCTTCAATTTTGACCAATTTCAGGCACATAAATGACTTTAAACACACTTGATTTAGTTGAAAAAGTCATAATTCACATCCAACAGTCATTTAGAGTCAAAAGATTAAATGTTAAAATTTCATCCATATTGACCATTTTGGAAACGTTCGACAGGTCCGGAGTCATCGTTTTTCATCAGAAAATGGATTTTTGGGACTGTACCAAAAATGATTCAAAATGTCAAATGGATCGTGCCTCATATTGAATAACCACTTTTTAACCCCTCAGAGTGACCAACATTGCCATTTTTACAGAGTTTCGCTTACTCAAAAGCTTCAATTTTGACCAATTTCAGGCACAGAAATGACTTTAAACACACTTATTTTAGTCGAAAAGGTCATGATTCACATCCAACAGTCATTTGGAGTCAAAAGATTAAATGTTAAAATTTCATCCATATTGACCATTTTGGGAACGTTCGACAGCTCATCGTTTTTCATCAGAAAATGGATTTTTGGGACTGTACCAAAAATGATTCAAAATGTCAATTGGATCGTGCCTCATGTTGAATAACCACTTTTTAACCCCTCAGAGTGACCAAAATGGCCATTTTTACAGAGTTTTGCTTACTCAAAAGCTTCAATTTTGACCACTTTCAGGCACATAAATGACTTTAAACACACTTATTTTAGTTGAAAAAGTCATAATTCACATCCAACAGTCATTTAGAGTCAAAAGATTAAATGTTAAAATTTCATCCATATTGACCATTTTGGAAACGTTCGACAGGTCCGGAGTCATCGTTTTTCATCAGAAAATGGATTTTTGGGACTGTACCAAAAATGATTCAAAATGTCAAATGGATCGTGCCTCATGTTGAATAACCACTTTTTAACCCCTCAGAGTGATTAAAATTGCCATTTTTACAGAGTTTTTGCTTATTCAAAAGCTTTAATTTTGACCAATTTCAGGCACATAAATGACTTTAAACACACTTATTTTAGTTGAAAAAGTCATAATTCACATCCAACAGTCATTTAGAGTCAAAAGATTAAATGTTAAAATTTCATCCATATTGACCATTTTGGAATCATTCGACAGGTCCGGAGTCATCGTTTTTCATCAGAAAATGGATTTTTGGGACTGTACCAAAAATGATTCAAAATGTCAAATGGATCGTGCCTCACGTTGAATAACCACTTTTTAACCCCTCAGAGTGACCAACATTGCCATTTTTACAGAGTTTTGCTTACTCAAAAGCTTCAATTTTGACCAATTTCAGGCACATAAATGACTTTAAACACACTTATTTTAGTTGAAAAAGTCATAATTCCCATCCAACAGTCATTTGGAGTCAAAAGATTAAATGTTAAAAGTTCATCCATATTGACCATTTTGGGAACGTTCGACAGGTCCGGAGTCATCGTTTTTCATCAGAAAATTGATTTTTGGGACTGTACCAAAAATGATTCAAAATGTCAAATGGATCGTGCCTCATGTTGAATAACCACTTTTTAACCCCTCAGATTGACCAAAATTGCCATTTTTACAGAGTTTTTGCTTATTCAAAAGCTTTAATTTTGACCAATTTCAGGCACATAAATGACTTTAAACACACTTATTTTAGTTGAAAAAGTCATAATTCACATCCAACAGTCATTTAGAGTCAAAAGATTAAATGTTAAAATTTCATCCATATTGACCATTTTGGAATCGTTCGACAGGTCCGGAGTCATCGTTTTTCATCAGAAAATGGATTTTTGGGACTGTACCAAAAATGATTCAAAATGTCAATTGGATCGTGCCTCATGTTGAATAACCACTTTTTAACCCCTCAGAGTGACCAAAATGGCCATTTTTACAGAGTTTTGCTTACTCAAAAGCTTCAATTTTGACCAATTTCAGGCACATAAATGACTTTAAACACACTTGATTTAGTTGAAAAAGTCATAATTCACATCCAACAGTCATTTAGAGTCAATAGATTAAATGGTAAAATTTCATCCATATTGACCATTTTGGAAACGTTCGACAGGTCCGTAGTCATCGTTTTTCATCAGAAAATGGATTTTTGGGACTGTACCAAAAATGATTCAAAATGTCAAATGGATCGTGCCTCATGTTGAATAACCACTTTTTAACCCCTCAGAGTGACCAACATTGCCATTTTTACAGAGTTTTGCTTACTCAAAAGCTTCAATTTTGACCAATTTCAGGCACATAAATGACTTTAAACACACTTATTTTAGTTGAAAAAGTCATAATTCAAATCCAACAGTTATTTGGAGTCAAAAGATTCAATGTTAAAAGTTCATCCATATTGACCATTTTGGGAACGTTCGTCAGGTCCGGAGTCATCGTTTTTCATCAGAAAATGGATTTTTGGGACTGTACCAAAAAATGATTCAAAATGTCAAATGGATCGTGCCTCATGTTGAATAACCACTTTTTAACCCCTCAGAGTGACCAAAATGGCCATTTTTACAGAGTTTTGCTTACTCAAAAGCTTCAATTTTGACCAATTTCAGGCACATAAATGACTTTAAACACACTTGATTTAGTTGAAAAAGTCATAATTCACATCCAACAGTCATTTAGAGTCAAAAGATTAAATGTTACAATTTCATCTATATTGACCATTTTGGAAACGTTCGACAGGTCCGGAGTCATCGTTTTTCATCAGAAAATGGATTTTTGGGACTGTACCAAAAATGATTCAAAATGTCAAATGGATCGTGCCTCATGTTGAATAACCACTTTTTAACCCCTCAGAGTGACCAACATTGCCATTTTTACAGAGTTTCGCTTACTCAAAAGCTTCAATTTTGACCAATTTCAGGCACAGAAATGACTTTAAACACACTTATTTTATTTGAAAAGGTCATAATTCACATCCAACAGTCATTTGGAGTCAAAAGATTAAATGTTAAAATTTCATCCATATTGACCATTTTGGGAACGTTCGACAGCTCATCGTTTTTCATCAGAAAATGGATTTTTGGGACTGTACCAAAAATGATTCAAAATGTCAAATGGATCGTGCCTCATGTTGAATAACCACTTTTTAACCCCTCAGATTGACCAAAATTGCCATTTTTACAGAGTTTTTGCTTATTCAAAAGCTTTAATTTTGACCAATTTCAGGCACATAAATGACTTTAAACACACTTATTTTAGTTGAAAAAGTCATAATTCACATCCAACAGTCATTTAGAGTCAAAAGATTAAATGTTAAAATTTCATCCATATTGACCATTTTGGAATCGTTCGACAGCTCATCGTTTTTCATCAGAAAATGGATTTTTGGGACTGTACCAAAAATGATTCAAAATGTCAAATGGATCGTGCCTCATGTTGAATAACCACTTTTTAACCCCTCAGAGTGACCAACATTGCCATTTTTACAGAGTTTTGCTTACTCAAAAGCTTCAATTTTGACCAATTTCAGGCACATAAATGACTTTAAACACACTTATTTTAGTTGAAAAAGTCATAATTCACATCCAACAGTCATTTAGAGTCAAAAGATTACATGTTAAAATTTCATCCATATTGACCATTTTGGGAATGTTCGACAGGTCCGGAGTCATCGTTTTTCATCAGAAAATGGATTTTTGGGACTGTACCAAAAATGATTCAAAATGTCAAATGGATCGTGCCTCATGTTGAATAACCACTCTTTAACCCCTCAGAGTGACCAACATTGCAATTTTTACAGAGTTTCGCTTACTCAAAAGCTTCAATTTTGACCAATTTCAGGCACAGAAATGACTTTAAACACACTTATTTTAGTCGAAAAGGTCATAATTCACATCCAACAGTCATTTGGAGTCAAAAAATTAAATGTTAAAATTTCATCCATATTGACCATTTTGGGAACGTTCGACAGGTCCGGAGTCATCGTTTTTCATCAGAAAATGGATTTTTGGGACTGTACCAAAAATGATTCAAAATGTCAATTGGATCGTGCCTCATGTTGAATAACCACTTTTTAACCCCTCAGAGTGACCAAAATGGCCATTTTTACAGAGTTTTGCTTACTCAAAAGCTTCAATTTTGACCAATTTCAGGCACATAAATGACTTTAAACACACTTGATTTAGTTGAAAAAGTCATAATTCACATCCAACAGTCATTTAGAGTCAATAGATTAAATGTTAAAATTTCATCCATATTGACCATTTTGGAAACGTTCGACAGGTCCGTAGTCATCGTTTTTCATCAGAAAATGGATTTTTGGGACTGTACCAAAAATGATTCAAAATGTCAAATGGATCGTGCCTCATGTTGAATAACCACTTTTTAACCCCTCAGAGTGACCAACATTGCCATTTTTACAGAGTTTTGCTTACTCAAAAGCTTCAATTTTGACCAATTTCAGGCACATAAATGACTTTAAACACACTTATTTTAGTTGAAAAAGTCATAATTCCCATCCAACAGTCATTTGGAGTCAAAAGATTAAATGTTAAAAGTTCATCCATATTGACCATTTTGGGAACGTTCGTCAGGTCCGGAGTCATCGTTTTTCATCAGAAAATGGATTTTTGGGACTGTACCAAAAATGATTCAAAATGTCAAATGGATCGTGCCTCATGTTGAATAACCACTTTTTAACCCCTCAGAGTGACCAACATTGCCATTTTTACAGAGTTTCGCTTACTCAAAAGCTTCAATTTTGACCAATTTCAGGCACAGAAATGACTTTAAACACACTTATTTTAGTCGAAAAGGTCATAATTCACATCCAACAGTCATTTAGAGTCAAAAGATTACATGTTAAAATTTCATCCATATTGACCATTTTGGAATCGTTCGACAGGTCCGGAGTCATCATTTTTCATCAGAAAATGGATTTTTGGGACTGTACCAAAAATGATTCAAAATGTCAATTGGATCGTGCCTCATGTTGAATAACCACTTTTTAACCCCTCAGAGTGACCAAAATGGCCATTTTTACAGAGTTTTGCTTACTCAAAAGCTTCAATTTTGACCAATTTCAGGCACATAAATGACTTTAAACACACTTGATACTTGATTTAGTTGAAAAAGTCATAATTCACATCCAACAGTCATTTAGAGTCAAAAGATTAAATGTTAAAATTTCATCCATATTGACCATTTTGGAAACGTTCGACAGGTCCGGAGTCATCGTTTTTCATCAGAAAATGGATTTTTGGGACTGTACCAAAAATGATTCAAAATGTCAAATGGATCGTGCCTCATATTGAATAACCACTTTTTAACCCCTCAGAGTGACCAACATTGCCATTTTTACAGAGTTTCGCTTACTCAAAAGCTTCAATTTTGACCAATTTCAGGCACAGAAATGACTTTAAACACACTTATTTTAGTCGAAAAGGTCATAATTCACATCCAACAGTCATTTGGAGTCAAAAGATTAAATGTTAAAATTTCATCCATATTGACCATTTTGGGAACGTTCGACAGCTCATCGTTTTTCATCAGAAAATGGATTTTTGGGACTGTACCAAAAATGATTCAAAATGTCAATTGGATCGTGCCTCATGTTGAATAACCACTTTTTAACCCCTCAGAGTGACCAAAATGGCCATTTTTACAGAGTTTTGCTTACTCAAAAGCTTCAATTTTGACCAATTTCAGGCACATAAATGACTTTAAACACACTTATTTTAGTTGAAAAAGTCATAATTCACATCCAACAGTCATTTAGAGTCAAAAGATTAAATGTTAAAATTTCATCCATATTGACCATTTTGGAATCGTTCGACAGGTCCGGAGTCATCGTTTTTCATCAGAAAATGGATTTTTGGGACTGTACCAAAAATGATTCAAAATGTCAAATGGATCGTGCCTCATGTTGAATAACCACTTTTTAACCCCTCAGAGTGACCAACATTGCCATTTTTACAGAGTTTTGCTTACTCAAAAGCTTCAATTTTGACCAATTTCAGGCACATAAATGACTTTAAACACACTTATTTTAGTTGAAAAAGTCATAATTCCCATCCAACAGTCATTTGGAGTCAAAAGATTAAATGTTAAAAGTTCATCCATATTGACCATTTTGGGAACGTTCGACAGGTCCGGAGTCATCGTTTTTCATCAGAAAATGGATTTTTGGGACTGTACCAAAAATGATTCAAAATGTCAAATGGATCGTGCCTCATGTTGAATAACCACTTTTTAACCCCTCAGAGTGACCAAAATTGCCATTTTTACAGAGTTTTTGCTTATTCAAAAGCTTTAATTTTGACCAATTTCAGGCACATAAATGACTTTAAACACACTTATTTTAGTTGAAAAAGTCATAATTCACATCCAACAGTCATTTAGAGTCAAAAGATTAAATGTTAAAATTTCATCCATATTGACCATTTTGGAATCGTTCGACAGGTCCGGAGTCATCGTTTTTCATCAGAAAATGGATTTTTGGGACTGTACCAAAAATGATTCAAAATGTCAAATGGATCGTGCCTCATGTTGAATAACCACTTTTTAACCCCTCAGAGTGACCAAAATGGCCATTTTTACAGAGTTTCGCTTACTCAAAAGCTTCAATTTTGACCAATTTCAGGCGCATAAATGACTTTAAACACACTTGATTTAGTTGAAAAAGTCATAATTCACATCCAACAGTCATTTAGAGTCAAAAGATTAAATGTTAAAATTTCATCCATATTGACCATTTTGGAAACGTTCGACAGGTCCGGAGTCATCGCTTTTCATCAGAAAATTGATTTTTGGGACTGTACCAAAAATGATTCAAAATGTCAAATGGATCGTGCCTCATGTTGAATAACCACTTTTTAACCCCTCAGAGTGACCAAAATTGCCATTTTTACAGAGTTTTTGCTTATTCAAAAGCTTTAATTTTGACCAATTTCAGGCACATAAATGACTTTAAACACACTTATTTTAGTTGAAAAAGTCATAATTCACATCCAACAGTCATTTAGAGTCTAAAGATTAAATGTTAAAATTTCATCCATATTGACCATTTTGGGAACGTTCGACAGGTCCGGAGTCATCGTTTTTCATCAGAAAATGGATTTTTGGGACTGTACCAAAAATGATTCAAAATGTCAAATGGATCGTGCCTCATGTTGAATAACCACTTTTTAACCCCTCAGAGTGACCAAAATTGCCATTTTTACAGAGTTTTTGCTTATTCAAAAGCTTTAATTTTGACCAATTTCAGGCACATAAATGACTTTAAACACACTTATTTTAGTTGAAAAAGTCATAATTCACATCCAACAGTCATTTGGAGTCAAAAGATTAAATGTTAAAATTTCATCCATATTGACCATTTTGGAAATGTTCGACAGGTCCAGAGTCATCGTTTTTCATCAGAAAATGGATTTTTGGGACTGTACCAAAAATGATTCAAAATGTCAAATGGATCGTGCCTCATGTTGAATAACCACTTTTTAACCCCTCAGAGTGACCAAAATTGCCATTTTTACAGAGTTTTTGCTTATTCAAAAGCTTTAATTTTGACCAATTTCAGGCACATAAATGACTTTAAACACACTTATTTTAGTTGAAAAAGTCATAATTCACATCCAACAGTCATTTAGAGTCAAAAGATTAAATGTTAAAATTTCATCCATATTGACCATTTTGGAATCGTTCGACAGGTCCGGAGTCATCGTTTTTCATCAGAAAATAGATTTTTGGGACTGTACCAAAAATGATTCAAAATGTCAATTGGATCGTGCCTCATGTTGAATAACCACTTTTTAACCCCTCAGAGTGACCAAAATGGCCATTTTTACAGAGTTTTGCTTACTCAAAAGCTTTAATTTTGACCAATTTCAGGCACATAAATGACTTTAAACACACTTATTTTAGTTGAAAAAGTCATAATTCACATCCAACAGTCATTTAGAGTCAAAAGATTAAATATTAAAATTTCATCCATATTGACCATTTTGGGAATGTTCGACAGGTCCGGAGTCATCGTTTTTCATCAGAAAATGGATTTTTGGGACTGTACCAAAAATGATTCAAAATGTCAAATGGATCGTGCCTCATGTTGAATAACCACTCTTTAACCCCTCAGAGTGACCAACATTGCCATTTTTACAGAGTTTCGCTTACTCAAAAGCTTCAATTTTGACCAATTTCAGACACAGAAATGACTTTAAACACACTTATTTTAGTCGAAAAGGTCATAATTCACATCCAACAGTCATTTGGAGTCAAAAGATTAAATGTTAAAATTTCATCCATATTGACCATTTTAGGAACGTTCGACAGGTCCGGAGTCATCGTTTTTCATCAGAAAATGGATTTTTGGGACTGTACCAAAAATGATTCAAAATGTCAATTGGATCGTGCCTCATGTTGAATAACCACTTTTTAACCCCTCAGAGTGACCAAAATGGCCATTTTTACAGAGTTTTTGCTTATTCAAAAGCTTTAATTTTGACCAATTTCAGGCACATAAATGACTTTAAACACACTTATTTTAGTTGAAAAAGTCATAATTCACATCCAATAGTCATTTAGAGTCTAAAGATTAAATGTTAAAATTTCATCCATATTGACCATTTTGGGAACGTTCGACAGGTCCGGAGTCATCGTTTTTCATCAGAAAATGGATTTTTGGGACTGTACCAAAAATGATTCAAAATGTCAAATGGATCGTGCCTCATGTTGAATACCACTTTTTAACCCCTCAGAGTGACCAAAATTGCCATTTTTACAGAGTTTTTGCTTATTCAAAAGCTTTAATTTTGACCAATTTCAGGCACATAAATGACTTTAAACACACTTATTTTAGTTGAAAAAGTCATAATTCACATCCAACAGTCATTTAGAGTCTAAAGATTAAATGTTAAAATTTCATCCATAGTGACCATTTTGTCCGGCAGGTCCGGAGTCATCGTTTTTCATCAGAAAATGGATTTTTGGGACTGTACCAAAAATGATTCAAAATGTCAAATGGATCGTGCCTCATGTTGAATAACCACTTTTTAACCCCTCAGAGTGACCAAAATGGCCATTTTTACAGAGTTTTGCTTACTCAAAAGCTTCAATTTTGACCAATTTCAGGCACATAAATGACTTTTAAACACACTTATTTTAGTTGAAAAAGTCATAATTCACATCCAACAGTCATTTGGAGTCAAAAGATTAAATGTTAAAATTTCATCCATATTGACCATTTTGGGAACGTTCGACAGGTCCGGAGTCATCGTTTTTCATCAGAAAATGGATTTTTGGGACTGTACCAAAAATGATTCAAAATGTCAAATGGATCGTGCCTCATGTTGAATAACCACTTTTTAACCCCTCAGAGTGACCAAAATTGCCATTTTTACAGAGTTTTTGCTTATTCAAAAGCTTTAATTTTGACCAATTTCAGGCACATAAATGACATTAAACACACTTATTTTAGTTGAAAAAGTCATAATTCACATCCAACAGTCATTTAGAGTCTAAAGATTAAATGTTAAAATTTCATCCATATTGACCATTTTGGGAACGTTCGACAGGTCCGGAGTCATCGTTTTTCATCAGAAAATTGATTTTTGGGACTGTACCTAAAATGATTCAAAATGTCAAATGGATCGTGCCTCATGGAATAACCACTTTTTAACCCCTCAGAGTGACCAACATTGCCATTTTTACAGAGTTTCGCTTACTCAAAAGCTTCAATTTTGACCAATTTCAGGCACAGAAATAACTTTAAACACACTTATTTTAGTCGAAAAGGTCATAATTCACATCCAACAGTCATTTGGAGTCAAAAGATTAAATGTTAAAATTTCATCCATATTGACCATTTTGGGAACGTTCGACAGGTCCGGAGTCATCGTTTTTCATCAGAAAATGGATTTTTGGGACTGTACCAAAAATGATTCAAAATGTCAATTGGATCGTGCCTCATGTTGAATAACCACTTCTTAACCCCTCAGAGTGACCAAAATGGCCATTTTTACAGAGTTTTGCTTACTCAAAAGCTTCAATTTTGACCAATTTCAGGCACATAAATGACTTTAAACACACTTATTTTAGTCGAAAAGGTCATAATTCACATCCAACAGTCATTTGGAGTCAAAAGATTAAATGTTAAAATTTCATCCATATTGACCATTTTGGGAACGTTCGACAGGTCCGGAGTCATCGTTTTTCATCAGAAAATGGATTTTTGGGACTGTACCAAAAATGATTCAAAATGTCAAATGGATCGTGCCTCATGTTGAATAACCACTCTTTAACCCCCTCAGAGTGACCAACATTGCCATTTTTACAGAGTTTCGCTTACTCAAAAGCTTCAATTTTTGACCAATTTCAGACACAGAAATGACTTTAAACACACTTATTTTAGTCGAAAAGGTCATAATTCACATCCAACAGTCATTTGGAGTCAAAAGATTAAATGTTAAAATTTCATCCATATTGACCATTTTAGGAACGTTCGACAGGTCCGGAGTCATCGTTTTTCATCAGAAAATGGATTTTTGGGACTGTACCAAAAATGATTCAAAATGTCAATTGGATCGTGCCTCATGTTGAATAACCACTTTTTAACCCCTCAGAGTGACCAAAATGGCCATTTTTACAGAGTTTTTGCTTATTCAAAAGCTTTAATTTTGACCAATTTCAGGCACATAAATGACTTTAAACACACTTATTTTAGTTGAAAAAGTCATAATTCACATCCAATAGTCATTTAGAGTCTAAAGATTAAATGTTAAAATTTCATCCATATTGACCATTTTGGGAACGTTCGACAGGTCCGGAGTCATCGTTTTTCATCAGAAAATGGATTTTTGGGACTGTACCAAAAATGATTCAAAATGTCAAATGGATCGTGCCTCATGTTGAATAACCACTTTTTAACCCCTCAGAGTGACCAAAATTGCCATTTTTACAGAGTTTTGCTTATTCAAAAGCTTTAATTTTGACCAATTTCAGGCACATAAATGACTTTAAACACACTTATTTTAGTTGAAAAAGTCATAATTCACATCCAACAGTCATTTAGAGTCTAAAGATTAAATGTTAAAATTTCATCCATAGTGACCATTTTGTCCGGCAGGTCCGGAGTCATCGTTTTTCATCAGAAAATGGATTTTTGGGACTGTACCAAAAATGATTCAAAATGTCAAATGGATCGTGCCTCATGTTGAATAACCACTTTTTAACCCCTCAGAGTGACCAAAATGGCCATTTTTACAGAGTTTTGCTTACTCAAAAGCTTCAATTTTGACCAATTTCAGGCACATAAATGACTTTAAACACACTTATTTTAGTTGAAAAAGTCATAATTCACATCCAACAGTCATTTGGAGTCAAAAGATTAAATGTTAAAATTTCATCCATATTGACCATTTTGGGAACGTTCGACAGGTCCGGAGTCATCGTTTTTCATCAGAAAATGGATTTTTGGGACTGTACCAAAAATGATTCAAAATGTCAAATGGATCGTGCCTCATGTTGAATAACCACTTTTTAACCCCTCAGAGTGACCAAAATTGCCATTTTTACAGAGTTTTTGCTTATTCAAAAGCTTTAATTTTGACCAATTTCAGGCACATAAATGACATTAAACACACTTATTTTAGTTGAAAAAGTCATAATTCACATCCAACAGTCATTTAGAGTCTAAAGATTAAATGTTAAAATTTCATCCATATTGACCATTTTGGGAACGTTCGACAGGTCCGGAGTCATCGTTTTTCATCAGAAAATTGATTTTTGGGACTGTACCTAAAATGATTCAAAATGTCAAATGGATCGTGCCTCATGTTGAATAACCACTTTTTAACCCCTCAGAGTGACCAACATTGCCATTTTTACAGAGTTTCGCTTACTCAAAAGCTTCAATTTTGACCAATTTCAGGCACAGAAATAACTTTAAACACACTTATTTTAGTCGAAAAGGTCATAATTCACATCCAACAGTCATTTGGAGTCAAAAGATTAAATGTTAAAATTTCATCCATATTGACCATTTTGGGAACGTTCGACAGGTCCGGAGTCATCGTTTTTCATCAGAAAATGGATTTTTGGGACTGTACCAAAAATGATTCAAAATGTCAATTGGATCGTGCCTCATGTTGAATAACCACTTCTTAACCCCTCAGAGTGACCAAAATGGCCATTTTTACAGAGTTTTGCTTACTCAAAAGCTTCAATTTTGACCAATTTCAGGCACATAAATGACTTTAAACACACCTATTTTAGTTGAAAAAGTCATAATTCACATCCAACAGTCATTTAGAGTCAAAAGATTAAATGTTAAAATTTCATCCATATTGACCATTTTGGAATCGTTCGACAGGTCCGGAGTCATCGTTTTTCATCAGAAAATGGATTTTTGGGACTGTACCAAAAATGATTCAAAATGTCAAATGGATCGTGCCTCATGTTGAAAAACCACTTTTTAACCCCTCAGAGTGACCAAAATTGCCATTTTTACAGAGTTTTTGCTTATTCAAAAGCTTTAATTTTGACCAATTTCAGGCACATAAATGACTTTAAACACACTTATTTTAGTTGAAAAAGTCATAATTCACATCCAACAGTCATTTAGAGTCAAAAGATTAAATGTTAAAATTTCATCCATATTGACCATTTTGGGAACGTTCGACAGGTCCGGAGTCATCGTTTTTCATCAGAAAATGGATTTTTGGGACTGTACCAAAAATGATTCAAAATGTCAATTGGGTCGTGCCTCATGTTGAATAACCACTTTTTAACCCCTCAGAGTGACCAAAATGGCCATTTTTACATAGTTTTGCTTACTCAAAAGCTTCAATTTTGACCAATTTCAGGCACATAAATGACTTTAAACACACTTGATTTAGTTGAAAAAGTCATAATTCACATCCAACAGTCATTTAGAGTCAAAAGATTAAATGTTACAATTTCATCCATATTGACCATTTTGGAAACGTTCGACAGGTCCGGAGTCATCGTTTTTCATCAGAAAATGGATTTTTGGAACTGTACCAAAAATGATTCAAAATGTCAAATGGATCGTGCCTCATGTTGAATAACCACTTTTTAACCCCTCAGAGTGACCAACATTGCCATTTTTACAGAGTTTCGCTTACTCAAAAGCTTCAATTTTGACCAATTTCAGGCACAGAAATGACTTTAAACACACTTATTTTAGTCGAAAAGGTCATAATTCACATCCAACAGTCATTTAGAGTCAAAAGATTACATGTTAAAATTTCATCCATATTGACCATTTTGGAATCGTTCGACAGGTCCGGAGTCATCATTTTTCATCAGAAAATGGATATTTGGGACTGTACCAAAAATGATTCAAAATGTCAATTGGATCGTGCCTCATGTTGAATAACCACTTTTTAACCCCTCAGAGTGACCAAAATGGCCATTTTTACAGAGTTTTACTTACTCAAAAGCTTCAATTTTGACCAATTTCAGGCACATAAATGACTTTAAACACACTTGATTTAGTTGAAAAAGTCATAATTCACATCCAACAGTCATTTAGAGTCAAAAGATTAAATGTTAAAATTTCATCCATATTGACCATTTTGGAAACGTTCGACAGGTCCGGAGTCATTGTTTTTCATCAGAAAATGGATTTTTGGGACTGTACCAAAAATGATTCAAAATGTCAAATGGATCGTGCCTCATGTTGAATAACCACTTTTTAACCCCTCAGAGTGACCAACATTGCCATTTTTACAGAGTTTCGCTTACTGAAAAGCTTCAATTTTGACCAATTTCAGGCACAGAAATGACTTTAAACACACGTATTTTAGTCGAAAAGGTCATAATTCACATCCAACAGTCATTTGGAGTCAAAAGATTAAATGTTAAAATTTCATCCATATTGACCATTTTGGGAACGTTCGACAGGTCCGGAGTCATCGTTTTTCATCAGAAAATGGATTTTTGGGACTGTACCAAAAATGATTCAAAATGTCAATTGGATCGTGCCTCATGTTGAATAACCACTTTTTAACCCCTCAGAGTGACCAAAATGGCCATTTTTACAGAGTTTTGCTTACTCAAAAGCTTCAATTTTGACCAATTTCAGGCACATAAATGACTTTAAACACACTTGATTTAGTTGAAAAAGTCATAATTCACATCCAACAGTCATTTAGAGTCAAAAGATTAAATGTTAAAATTTCATCCATATTGACCATTTTGGGAACGTTCGACAGGTCCGGAGTCATCGTTTTTCATCAGAAAATGGATTTTTGGGACTGTACCAAAAATGATTCAAAATGTCAAATGGATCGTGCCTCATGTTGAATAACCACTTTTTAACCCCTAAGAGTGACCAAAATGGCCATTTTTACAGAGTTTTGCTTACTCAAAAGCTTCAATTTTGACCAATTTCAAGCACATAAATGACTTTAAACACACTTGATTTAGTTGAAAAAGTCATAATTCACATCCAACAGTCATTTAGAGTCTAAAGATTAAATGTTAAAATTTCATCCATATTGACCATTTTGGGAACGTTCGACAGGTCCGGAGTCATCGTTTTTCATCAGAAAATGGATTTTTGGGACTGTACCAAAAATGATTCAAAATGTCAATTGGATCGTGCCTCATGTTGAATAACCACTTTTTAACCCCTCAGAGTGACCAAAATGGCCATTTTTACAGAGTTTTGCTTACTCAAAAGCTTCAATTTTGACCAATTTCAGGCACATAAATGACTTTAAACACACCTATTTTAGTTGAAAAAGTCATAATTCACATCCAACAGTCATTTAGAGTCAAAAGATTAAATGTTAAAATTTCATCCATATTGACCATTTTGGAATCGTTCGACAGGTCCGGAGTCATCATTTTTCATCGGAAAATGGATTTTTGGGACTGTACCAAAAATGATTCAAAATGTCAATTGGATCGTGCCTCATGTTGAATAACCACTTTTTAACCCCTCAGAGTGACCAAAATGGCCATTTTTACAGAGTTTTACTTACTCAAAAGCTTCAATTTTGACCAATTTCAGGCACATAAATGACTTTAAACACACTTGATTTAGTTGAAAAAGTCATAATTCACATCCAACAGTCATTTAGAGTCAAAAGATTAAATGTTAAAATTTCATCCATATTGACCATTTTGGAAACGTTCGACAGGTCCGGAGTCATTGTTTTTCATCAGAAAATGGATTTTTGGGACTGTACCAAAAATGATTCAAAATGTCAAATGGATCGTGCCTCATGTTGAATAACCACTTTTTAACCCCTCAGAGTGACCAAAATTGCCATTTTTACAGAGTTTTTGCTTATTCAAAAGCTTTAATTGTGACCAATTTCAGGCACATAAATGACTTTAAACACACTTATTTTAGTTGAAAAAGTCATAATTCACATCCAACAGTCATTTAGAGTCTAAAGATTAAATGTTAAAATTTCATCCATATTGACCATTTTGTGAACGTTCGACAGGTCCGGAGTCATCGTTTTTCATCAGAAAATGGATTTTTGGGACTGTACCAAAAATGATTCAAAATGTCAAATGGATCGTGCCTCATGTTGAATAACCACTTTTTAACCCCTCAGAATGACCAAAATGGCCATTTTTACAGAGTTTTGCTTACTCAAAAGCTTCAATTTTGACCAATTTCAGGCACATAAATGACTTTAAACACACTTATTTTAGTTGAAAAAGTCATAATTCCCATCCAACAGTCATTTGGAGTCAAAAGATTAAATGTTAAAATTTCATCCATATTGACCATTTTGGGAACGTTCGACAGGTCCGGAGTCATCGTTTTTCATCAGAAAATGGATTTTTGGGACTGTACCAAAAATGATTCAAAATGTCAATTGGATCGTGCCTCATGTTGAATAACCACTTTTTAACCCCTCAGAGTGACCAAAATGGCCATTTTTACAGAGTTTTGCTTACTCAAAAGCTTCAATTTTGACCAATTTCAGGCACATAAATGACTTTAAACACACTTGATTTAGTTGAAAAAGTCATAATTCACATCCAACAGTCATTTGGAGTCAAAAGATTAAATGTTAAAATTTCATCCATATTGACCATTTTGGGAATGTTCGACAGGTCCGGAGTCATCGTTTTTCATCAGAAAATTGATTTTTGGGACTGTACCAAAAATGATTCAAAATGTCAAATGGATCGTGCCTCATGTTGAATAACCACTTTTTAACCCCTCAGAGTGACCAACATTGCCATTTTTACAGAGTTTCGCTTACTCAAAAGCTTCAATTTTGACCAATTTCAGGCACAGAAATGACTTTAAACACACTTATTTTAGTCGAAAAGGTCATAATTCACATCCAACAGTCATTTAGAGTCAAAAGATTACATGTTAAAATTTCATCCATATTGACCATTTTGGAAACGTTCGACAGGTCCGGAGTCATCGTTTTTCATCAGAAAATGGATTTTTGGGACTGTACCAAAAATGATTCAAAATGTCAAATGGATCGTGCCTCATGTTGAATAACCACTTTTTAACCCCTCAGAGTGACCAAAATTGCCATTTTTACAGAGTTTTTGCTTATTCAAAAGCTTCAATTTTGACCAATTTCAGGCACATAAATGACTTTAAACACACTTATTTTAGTTGAAAAAGTCATAATTCCCATCCAACAGCCATTTGGAGTCAAAAGATTAAATGTTAAAATTTCATCCATATTGACCATTTTGGGAACGTTCGACAGGTCCGGAGTCATCGTTTTTCATCAGAAAATGGATTTTTGGGACTGTACCAAAAATGATTCAAAATGTCAATTGGATCGTGCCTCATGTTGAATAACCACTTTTTAACCCCTCAGAGTGACCAAAATGGCCATTTTTACAGACTTTTGCTTACTCAAAAGCTTCAATTTTGACCAATTTCAGGCACATAAATGACTTTAAACACACTTGATTTAGTTGAAAAAGTCATAATTCACATCCAACAGTCATTTAGAGTCAAAAGATTAAATGTTAAAATTTCATCCATATTGACCATTTTGGAAACGTTCGACAGGTCCGGAGTCATCGTTTTTCATCAGAAAATGGATTTTTGGGACTGTACCAAAAATGATTCAAAATGTCAAATGGATCGTGCCTCATGTTGAATAACCACTTTTTAACCCCTCAGAGTGACCAAAATTGCCATTTTTACAGAGTTTTTGCTTATTCAAAAGCTTTAATTTTGACCAATTTCAGGCACATAAATGACTTTAAACACACTTATTTTAGTTGAAAAAGTCATAATTCACATCCAACAGTCATTTGGAGTCAAAAGATTAAATGTTAAAATTTCATCCATATTGACCATTTTGGGAATGTTCGACAGGTCCGGAGTCATCGTTTTTCATCAGAAAATTGATTTTTGGGACTGTACCAAAAATGATTCAAAATGTCAAATGGATCGTGCCTCATGTTGAATAACCACTTTTTAACCCCTCAGAGTGACCAACATTGCCATTTTTACAGAGTTTCGCTTACTCAAAAGCTTCAATTTTGACCAATTTCAGGCACAGAAATGACTTTAAACACACTTATTTTAGTCGAAAAGGTCATAATTCACATCCAACAGTCATTTGGAGTCAAAAGATTAAATGTTAAAATTTCATCCATATTGACCATTTTGGGAACGTTCGACAGGTCCGGAGTCATCGTTTTTCATCAGAAAATGGATTTTTGGGACTGTACCAAAAATGATTCAAAATGTCAAATGGATCGTGCCTCATGTTGAATAACCACTTTTTAACCCCTCAGAGTGACCAAAATTGCCATTTTTACAGAGTTTTTGCTTATTCAAAAGCTTTAATTTTGACCAATTTCAGGCACATAAATGACTTTAAACACACTTATTTTAGTTGAAAAAGTCATAATTCACATCCAACAGTCATTTAGAGTCAAAAGATTAAATGTTAAAATTTCATCCATATTGACCATTTTGGAATCGTTCGACAGGTCCGGAGTCATCGTTTTTCATCAGAAAATGGATTTTTGGGACTGTACCAAAAATGATTCAAAATGTCAATTGGATCGTGCCTCATGTTGAATAACCACTTTTTAACCCCTCAGAGTGACCAAAATGGCCATTTTTACAGAGTTTTGCTTACTCAAAAGCTTTAATTTTGACCAATTTCAGGCGCATAAATGATTTTAAACACACTTATTTTAGTTGAAAAAGTCATAATTCACATCCAACAGTCATTTAGAGTCAAAAGATTACATGTTAAAATTTCATCCATATTGACCATTTTGGAAACGTTCGACAGGTCCGGAGTCATCGTTTTTCATCAGAAAATGGATTTTTGGGACTGTACCAAAAATGATTCAAAATGTCAAATGGATCGTGCCTCATGTTGAATAACCACTTTTTAACCCCTCAGAGTGACCAAAATTGCCATTTTTACAGAGTTTTTGCTTATTCAAAAGCTTTAATTTTGACCAATTTCAGGCACATAAATGACTTTAAACACACTTATTTTAGTTGAAAAAGTCATAATTCACATCCAACAGTCATTTAGAGTCTCAAGATTAAATGTTAAAATTTCATCCATATTGACCATTTTGGGAACGTTCGACAGGTCCGGAGTCATCGTTTTTCATCAGAAAATGGATTTTTGGGACTGTACCAAAAATGATTCAAAATGTCAAATGGATCGTGCCTCATGTTGAATAACCACTTTTTAACCCCTCAGAGTGACCAAAATGGCCATTTTTACAGAGTTTTGCTTACTCAAAAGCTTCAATTTTAACCAATTTCAGGCACATAAATGACTTTAAACACACTTGATTTAGTTGAAAAAGTCATAATTCACATCCAACAGTCCTTTAGAGTCAACAGATTAAATGTTAAAATTTCATCCATATTGACCATTTTGGAAACGTTCGACAGGTCCGGAGTCATCGTTTTTCATCAGAAAATGGATTTTTGGGACTGTACCAAAAATGATTCAAAATGTCAAATGGATCGTGCCTCATGTTGAATAACCACTTTTTAACCCCTCAGAGTGACCAACATTGCCATTTTTACAGAGTTTCGCTTACTCAAAAGCTTCAATTTTGACCAATTTCAGGCACAGAAATGACTTTAAACACACTTATTTTAGTCGAAAAGGTCATAATTCACATCCAACAGTCATTTGGAGTCAAAAGATTCAATGTTAAAATTTCATCCATATTGACCATTTTGGGAACGTTCGACAGATCCGGAGTCATCGTTTTTCATCAGAAAATGGATTTTTGGGACTGTACCAAAAATGATTCAAAATGTCAATTGGATCGTGCCTCATGTTGAATAACCACTTTTTAACCCCTCAGAGTGACCAAAATGGCCATTTTTACAGAGTTTTGCTTACTCAAAAGCTTCAATTTTGACCAATTTCAGGCACATAAATGACTTTAAACACACTTATTTTAGTTGAAAAAGTCATAATTCACATCCAACAGTCATTTAGAGTCAAAAGATTAAATGTTAAAATTTCATCCATATTGACCATTTTGGAAACGTTCGACAGGTCCGGAGTCATCGTTTTTCATCAGAAAATTGATTTTTGGGACTGTACCAAAAATGATTCAAAATGTCAAATGGATCGTGCCTCATGTTGAATAACCACTTTTTAACCCCTCAGATTGACCAAAATTGCCATTTTTACAGAGTTTTTGCTTATTCAAAAGCTTTAATTTTGACCAATTTCAGGCACATAAATGACTTTAAACACACTTATTTTAGTTGAAAAAGTCATAATTCACATCCAACAGTCATTTAGAGTCAAAAGATTAAATGTTAAAATTTCATCCATATTGACCATTTTGGAATCGTTCGACAGGTCCGGAGTCATCGTTTTTCATCAGAAAATGGATTTTTGGGACTGTACCAAAAATGATTCAAAATGTCAATTGGATCGTGCCTCATGTTGAATAACCACTTTTTAACCCCTCAGAGTGACCAAAATGGCCATTTTTACAGAGTTTTGCTTACTCAAAAGCTTTAATTTTGACCAATTTCAGGCGCATAAATGATTTTAAACACACTTATTTTAGTTGAAAAAGTCATAATTCACATCCAACAGTCATTTAGAGTCAAAAGATTACATGTTAAAATTTCATCCATATTGACCATTTTGGAATCGTTCGACAGGTCCGGAGTCATCGTTTTTCATCAGAAAATGGATTTTTGGGACTGTACCAAAAATGATTCAAAATGTCAATTGGATCGTGCCTCATGTTGAATAACCACTTTTTAACCCCTCAGAGTGACCAAAATGGCCATTTTTACAGAGTTTTGCTTACTCAAAAGCTTCAATTTTGACCAATTTCAGGCACATAAATGACTTTAAACACACTTATTTTAGTTGAAAAAGTCATAATTCACATCCAACAGTCATTTGGAGTCAAAAGATTAAATGTTAAAATTTCATCCATATTGACCATTTTGGGAACGTTCGACAGGTCCGGAGTCATCGTTTTTCATCAGAAAATGGATTTTTGGGACTGTACCAAAAATGATTCAAAATGTCAAATGGATCGTGCCTCATGTTGAATAACCACTTTTTAACCCCTCAGAGTGACCAAAATTGCCATTTTTACAGAGTTTTTGCTTATTCAAAAGCTTTAATTTTGACCAATTTCAGGCACATAAATGACTTTAAACACACTTATTTTAGTTGAAAAAGTCATAATTCACATCCAACAGTCATTTGGAGTCAAAAGATTAAATGTTAAAATTTCATCCATATTGACCATTTTGGGAATGTTCGACAGGTCCAGAGTCATGGTTTTTCATCAGAAAATGGATTTTTGGGACTGTACCAAAAATGATTCAAAATGTCAATTGGATCGTGCCTCATGTTGAATAACCACTTTTTAACCCCTCAGAGTGACCAACATTGCCATTTTTACAGAGTTTCGCTTACTCAAAAGCTTCAATTTTGACCAATTTCAGGCACAGAAATGACTTTAAACACACTTATTTTAGTCGAAAAGGTCATAATTCACATCCAACAGTCATTTGGAGTCAAAAGATTAAATGTTAAAATTTCATCCATATTGACCATTTTGGGAACGTTCGACAGGTCCGGAGTCATCGTTTTTCATCAGAAAATGGATTTTTGGGACTGTACCAAAAATGATTCAAAATGTCAATTGGATCGTGCCTCATGTTGAATAACCACTTTTTAACCCCTCAGAGTGACCAAAATGGCCATTTTTACAGAGTTTTGCTTACTCAAAAGCTTCAATTTTGACCAATTTCAGGCACATAAATGACTTTAAACACACTTATTTTAGTTGAAAAAGTCATAATTCACATCCAACAGTCATTTAGAGTCAAAAGATTAAATGTTAAAATTTCATCCATATTGACCATTTTGGGAACGTTCGACAGGTCCGGAGTCATCGTTTTTCATCAGAAAATTGATTTTTGGGACTGTACCAAAAATGATTCAAAATGTCAAATGGATCGTGCCTCATGTTAAATAACCACTTTTTAACCCCTCAGAGTGACCAACATTGCCATTTTTACAGAGTTTTGCTTACTCAAAAGCTTCAATTTTGACCAATTTCAGGCACATAAATGACTTTAAACACACTTATTTTAGTTGAAAAAGTCATAATTCCCATCCAACAGACATTTGGAGTCAAAAGATTAAATGTTAAAATTTCATCCATATTGACCATTTTGGAATCGTTCGACAGGTCCGGAGTCATCGTTTTTCATCAGAAAATGGATTTTTGGGACTGTACCAAAAATGATTCAAAATGTCAATTGGATCGTGCCTCATGTTGAATAACCACTTTTTAACCCCTCAGAGTGACCAAAATGTCCATTTTTACAGAGTTTTGCTTACTCAAAAGCTTTAATTTTGACCAATTTCAGGCGCATAAATGATTTTAAACACACTTATTTTAGTTGAAAAAGTCATAATTCACATCCAACAGTCATTTAGAGTCAAAAGATTACATGTTAAAATTTCATCCATATTGACCATTTTGGAATCGTTCGACAGGTCCGGAGTCATCGTTTTTCATCAGAAAATGTATTTTTGGGACTGTACCAAAAATGATTCAAAATGTCAATTGGATCGTGCCTCATGTTGAATAACCACTTTTTAACCCCTCAGAGTGACCAAAATGGCCATTTTTACAGAGTTTTGCTTACTCAAAAGCTTCAATT